>NC_052355.1:19985958-19997500 GCF_009727055.1 Benincasa hispida | reverse complement strand
GTTAAGAACAACCCTTTCTCAAATACATACAACCCCTGGTGAAGAAACCACCCTAATTTCGCTTGGAAAAATAACCAACAACAAGGTTACCAACCTATGGCACAAAAAGAAGGACCACCGGGATTTTTCCAATGAACTAACAGTCAATAAAAACAACAAGCCAGCAGCTCTCAAGCACCACCATCATCCTCTCTAGAGAACCTGTTAAAACAGTACATTGAAAAGAATGAGACGGTCCTCTAGAACCAGGCGACTTCCATCTGCAATCTAGAAATCCAAATAGGACAGATTGCGAGTAAGCTAAAAAACAGACCACAGGGAACGTTGCCGAGCTCAACTAAGCTCCCATGCAGCCTGGGGAACACAGGGAAGGAGCACTACCAAGCAGTTACCATGCGAAATGGAAAGACGATGGCGGAAGAAAGGAAGAAGCCTAGCAGGACCAATCCGAATGCGATGGAATTAAAGAAACTGTTGACGCAAAATGAATAAGAAGAGCCCGAGATGATGGAACCGGAAGTTGCGACCACCTCTAAACCTCTAGACCACGAAAATGTGAAGGTACAACTACCACCATTCCTGCAAAGATTGAAAAAGAAGCAAAATGATGAAAGTCAGTATCATCACTTTCTGGAATTATTAAAATAGCTACACATCAACATTTCTTTTACAGAAGCGATGGAGCAAATGCCGAAATATGCCAAGTTTTTTAAGGATATGGTGTCGAAGAAAAGAAGTACAGGAAATTTCACTATGGTGGCATTAACACAAAAATCAAACGCTATAATCCCACCGAAGATGCGTGACCCAGGCAGCTTTACGATACCCTGCTCAATTGGCGGGATCTACATCGGTCAAGCATTATGCGATCTTGGGGCCAACATAAATTTAATGCCCCTTTCAATCTTCAAACAGTTGAATGTGGGGTAGCTGACACCCACAATGGTGACTCTCCAGCTTGCAGACAGGTCCTTAGTACACCTTGAAGGAAAGTTGAAGGATGTCTTGGTCACAATCGATAAATTCATTCTACCAGCAGACTTCATCATTCTAGATTACGAAGCGAACAAAGATGTGCTTATCATCTTAGGATGACCATTTTTATCCACTGGTTGTGCCCAAATTGATGTGCACAAAGGAGAGATCATGATGAGCATCAATGGGAAGAAGTTCAGGTTTAACCTCATCAAAGCGATGAAGTATCCAGAAGATGAAGGCCTATCAGATTCTGACAATGAACACAGTTGCGATGAAGAATTGGAGTCCGAAGAAGAAGATGAAGAAAAGGATGTGACAACATCCGTAGAAACCTGCCATGTAATCACGGAGACAGTGAGCACCGAAGAAAAGTTGAATTTGAATGAAGAGAGAAAAACACAGAAACCTTCCTTAGAATAACCACCTACCTTGGAGCTGAAAACTCTACCAAGTCATTTGAAATACGTTTTCCTTGGGCAAAATGAAACCTTGCCGGTAATAATATCCTTTGCGCTGCTAGAAGAGAAAGAAAATGCGCTGCTCAGCATTTTGAAGAAGTATATAAAAGCAATCGGGTGGACACTTGCGAATATAAGAGGGATTAGCCCAACATACTACATGCATAGAATTCGACTCGAAGAAAACCAGAAAGGCTCTGTCGAACATCAATGCAGACTGAACCCTGCGATGGAAGAGGTTGTAAAAAAAGAGATCATTAGATGGTTAGACGTTGGCATCATATACCCTATCGTCGATAGTACGTGGGTTAGCCCCGTGCAATGCGTTCCCAAGAAGGACAAAATGACGGTAGTCTCGAACGCAAACAACGAATTAATACCCATAAGAACCGTCACTAGCTGGCGAATTTGCATGAACTATCGGAAGCTTAATGCGATGACGAAGAAGGATCATTTCCCTTTACCTTTTATTGATCAAATGCTAGACTGACTAGCAGAAAATGACTACTTCTGTTTTCTTGATGGGTATGCGGGCTACAACCAAATAATGATTGCACCAGAAGACCAAGAAAAGACCACATTCACCTGCCCATATGGAACGCTTGCTTTTCGCCGCATGCCGTTTGAATTATGCAATGCGCCGAGCACGTTTCAGAGGTGCATGATGGCAATTTTCTCCGAGTATCTCAAGGATTCAGTGGAAATCTTTATGGACGATTTCTCAGTTTATGGGCAAACGTATGAAGTCTTTCTGAAAAACTTAGAGAGGATACTAAAAAGATGCGAAAAGACCAATCTGGTGCTGAATTGGGAGAAATGCCATTTCATGGTTAACGAAGGAATTGCGCTCGGGCACAAGGTTTCTAAGGAAGGGCTAGAGGTGGATAAAGCAAAAATTGAGGCCATTGAAAAACTTCCACCTCTAGCAAATGTGAAGGCTGTAAGGAGTTTCTTGGGACATGCAGGATTCTATCGACGATTTGTGAAGGACTTCTCTAAGATAGCTCGACCGTTGAGTGCATTGCTAGAGGCTGACAGAACTTTTGACTTTGATTCACAATGCCTCAACGCATTCAAAGTACTGAAGAACGCATTAATTACAGCGCCTATTTTGATCGCACTCAACTGGACAAAGCCATTCGAGTTAATGTGCAATGCCAACAGTTATACGATGGGGGTAGTGTTAGCACATAAGGAAAAGACAATGTTGCACCCCATCGCATATGCGAGCAGAAAATTAAACTCGGCCCAGGCAAACTACACTACTACAGAGAATGAGCTTTTTGCGGTAATCTTTGCGCTTGAAAAATTTAGACCTTACCTATTGGGATCCAAAGTTATAGTTCACACCAACCATTCGGTAATAAGATATTTAATGACCAAAAAAGATATAAAGCCGAGGCTAATCCAATGGGTTCTCCTCCTCCAAGAATTTAACATGGAGATAATTGACGGTAAGGGAATGGAGAACCAGGTCGTTGACCACTTGTCAAGATTAAAGAATCCGGAAGTAGACCGCATTCAGTCGGAGGTGAACACATCCTTTCTAGATGAGCAGCTGTTCATACTTGAAGAATTACCGTGGTACACAGATGTTGTTAATTTCTTGGTCTGTAAGCAATTTTCGGAAAATTACATAGCCCACCAAAAGAAACGGCTCATTCATGAATGTAAATCCTATTACTGGGATGAGCCGAATCTTTACAGAAGGGGACCAGACCAGATCTTGCGACTCTATGTGCCAGAGATTGATTTTTAGCACATACTCTTTCAATGCCATGACTTACCCTATGGCGGACATTTTAGGGGACAACGCACAGCAGCAAAAGTGTTACAAAACGGGTATTATTGGCTAACTCTATTTAAGGATGCACGAGACTATTTTATGAAATGTGACAAGTGCCAACGCACGGGAAACATTTCAAGGAAGAATGCGATGCCAATAAACATTATATTGGAATTGGAACTCTTCGACGTGTGAGGCATAGACTTCATGGGACCATTTCCACCAAAAAAATGGTCATAAGTACATTCTGTTAGCCGTCGATTATGTCTCCAAATGGATTGAAGCGGTATCATGTGTCGCAAACGATGCGGCGACAGTCTCCAGATTCTTACAGAGAAACATCTTCACTCGTTTTAGCACCCCACGTGCCATAATAAGTGATGAAGTCTCCCACTTTGTCAATGGCATCATTAACAAACTGTTGCTCAAGTACAATGCCCATCATAAGATCACCACCGCATATCACCCTTAGACAAAGGCCAAGCTGAGGTGTCTAATAGATAAATCAAGCTGATTTTAGAAAAGGTGGTGAATCCCTCACGAGAGGATTGGGCCATGAAGCTTAACGATGCCTTGTGGGCATATAAGACTGCCTATAAAATGCCTATAGGCATGTCTCCGTATGCGTTGGTGTTCGGAAAGGCATGTCATCTACCGCTGGAATTAGAGCATAAGGTGTTGTGGGCAGTGAATAAGCTTAACTTTGATTTGAGGACTGCAGAGGAAGAGAGAAAAGTTCAGTTGCTCGAGCTAAATGAATGGAGACTTCAAGCGTATGAAAATGCCAAGATCTACAAAGAATGTACAAAGCATTGGCATGACAAGTGACTGTGTGAAAAGAATCTCCAAGTTGGTCAGAAGGTTTTGCTATTCAATTCTAGGCTATGACTCTTTCTAGGAAAATTGAAATCACGCTAGTACGGACCATTCATAGTTAAAGAAGTATTCCCGCACGATACGGTCGAATTAACAAATGAAGATGGGACCAGCACATTTAAGGTCAATGAACAAAGAGTCAAAATGTATCATGGAGGAGACTTTCACCGCGAGAAAACCTCTGTGGACCTGAGAAATCCAGAATGAAGAAGAAACGAGTAGTCCCTGCGTTGATATGCGACACACACTCATCAGGGACGAATCCTTTTTTTTTTAGTATCCTTTTGATATTTTTCTTTTATGAATTTATCTTAATTTTTGCTTAACCACTACTTTTGAGAGTTACCAACTCTTTCGTTCATATTTTTTTCCCTCTTGATATTTAGCAATGATCGTAGTGAACGATTGCAATGGAGCTATGTGATAACCTAAAAACACGCGATCGGTTCGATCAGCCCATCACAATCAAAGGATCAACCCACCGCAAGAAAAGATGTGATCAAAGATGATGCAGGCAACAGAGCAAATTTAGGGGTTGTGTCTTTCCTTGACTCATTTTATTTTAATTTTGCACTTCTTGCATCTCATTTTAACATTGCTAAATTCTACTATCGCATCCTCTTTAGTTTGACTCAATCATTAAATTTTGATTACTTTATTTGGTTACCACATTCTTCCTCGTACCAATTATGACTTCAATGATGAAATTCATGCCTTTATTTCTTATCGCATGTACTAGAGTTAAATTAATTTCAGGACAGTCAATTCATGAAACATTTCTAAAATTTAGCGAGCTACCAGTTTTTCTTCAAATCGATTTTTATGAAATTTCCTAAGTTCATCGCATGAGTTATTTCGTCTATCAGCAATGAGGACATTACTGTGTGTAAATTTAGGGGTGCTAATAGTGTTATTTTCAACCTTGCTACTTTTAGAAATTCAATCTAAAAAAAATTATATAGCGTTGAGATCGAATCTTGCTCGTAGTTGGATGTCCGCATGACACCCGTGGGGGCAAGCCAAAAAGAAGGTAGGAATTGTGATCAACGCATAAACCAAGTGATCGCAACTCTACTGCCAAATAAAGAAATGGGCTTGAGTTTTGATTGAGAAAGAGTGTCTTGCTCATAGTTGGATGTCCGCATGACACCTGTGGGGGCAAGCCAAAATAAAGGCGGGGTACTTGGATCAGCGCAAGATCACAAAAAGAACATCCAAATCGTGCAAGGGTAAAAATCACTTGGAAACACCCCGACTGGAGAAAGTTTTGAAATAAATCATGCGAGTAAAATTTTTTTTAAGGTTAAACTTGCGGTCCCTAAAAATTAGAAATATTTTAGGAAAAGATCAAGATAGAAATTAAGAAGGCATTGATTCATCAAATTTGAATAAAGCACCTTGAGAAGTCTAGGTAGGGTAAGGGTGGTTGACTTTTTAAAGAAAATCTTTAATTCATGCTTGAGGACAAGCATTGTTTTAAATTTGGGGGTGTGATAACTAGTAGAAATACAAGTTATTACAGCTCAAATAAGTAAAACAATGAGAGAATGCAATGGTAAAATAAACAATATCATGTCCAAAAGCGCTGAACTGAAAGGAATTGCAATCGCAAGCGCCCATCGCATAAAAATAGTTAATTTACTTATTTTGTGCAGGAAAAATGCGATTGCACAAGTGAAATTGCGATCCAAAGAAGCAAGGCATCAGCGCGCTTGAAGATTATGATCACAAGTCATGCGATCGTATGCGATCGTGAGAAGTTTCTTAAAAAGGTGGTCGCATAAAGACTATGCATCAAGGTGACAGTATAATAAATCATGATGGGACGGAAAGCTGATGACGGTTGAATTTGAATTTATTTGACAAGTCGTTAAAAGCCACACTATAGTATGTACACTCAACTTTCAATGACCATTAATCAGTGCATCAGAATAGAGGAATTAATGTCGCCCATCATTACAATCATTAGCAAGAAAGGTTGTTTCACCTTGAGCTCTATAAATACCGAAGGCCACCATTGTAAAAGGGTCAACAAGTCGAAGTTAGAATGTTAGTTAGTTTGTTCACGCACATACTCGAAATATACTTAGAGGATGGAGAAGAGCAAGGAGACGAGGACACCGAAAGATCATTCCTGGACAGATCGAGAGACTGCCGGAAAGCGTTACAAAGGAGAGAGGGCCAACACTTGCGAGAGCAAGAATACACATCTAGAATAGAGTTGGTGTGAAAAAGAATAGTGTAAAAGGCCATGGGAAGTAAGACATTGCTTACCGAGCTTCTTATCTCTCAATTCCATTTGTTATTTTGTATTTAGTACTTTTTTTTACAGAAAATAGAAATCTCATTTCAATCTATGTTCAATCTCTCCATACTTCGCATGAGTAGCTAAATTTCTGAATGGGTTGAGAAATACTTAGCTAGCATGACTTAAGATTTTACATTTTATGCGATTATCTTGTCTTATGTATGCATCATTCACCTTTTAGATATACTTGAGAGAGTAGTCTAAAGATAGAATCTAGACTCGAGAGAGTCAGATTAGAATCTAGGCTTCAGAAAGTCGGATTAGAATCGCATAAGCAAGAAGTAGAAACTTAGACATAAGTTCTATTGCTATTTACACATCACATGTGTCCTAGAAATAAGAATGATTATATGCGGTCACCTTGTTTTATGTGTGCATCATTCATCATCGCATAGACAAGAGTAGAGGCTTAGACATAAGTCTTATTGACTGTTTCATATACACATCGCATGCGTCCTAGAAATAGGAATTATGGCATTCTGCATTGAAAGATGACGTGTTGTTATTTATGTGTAGCATGATCGCATAACTTGTGCATAATCTTAGGAAATGTTAGCTAAACCCCTTCTCAACCCCTTCATCGCATACTCATTGTAACTCTACACATTCATCAACTCTGCGATCAAACTCTGTCGCATAGGAAAAACCTCAATCAAAATACCATCCACTACATTTGTTTTTACTACCATAAGAGAATCAAAGTGACTGTCGCATATTTACTTAGTAGTCCCTATGTTCGACCCTGGACTTACCAGGAAACCTAATAAGGCTTATACTTGGGTATTGTTAGGAAAACTTGCATGATCACCGCATAACACATATCACCGCAAACTCACACCATAACGCATCATAATCACATGCATCAGCAAGTAACCATGATCACTTAGCAATGATTGAGTACCATTTACAATGCGATAAAGCATGAGGCTACTCGATCGTTTAGCACACTAATATTAAACGCGCAAGTCTAAACGATCGTATAGGCGACGACGTTACTATGAAGCACGATCGTCTAAACGACCATAGAACAAGTGCTAAGTAACTTTTACTACACGATCGTGTAGTCAATGACTAAGTAATGAAGCTTGCTGAGCTACACGATCGTTTAGTGTGCGCGCGTCTACCTTGTTACCGAGTATCACTTACTCAACGATTGCTTACCCCATCGTTTACATGACTGACCAACGCTTGGTCTTTTTCTTCCTCGAAGTAAAGTACAATTCCTTGCTTTGAAACTTCATCACGAGCGACTCAGACTAGCTCAAACACTTTGAATTACATACTCAATAACAAGTTAATATGCCAAAAAACACAGGGGCCCTTACAATTTACTTTGAATGTAAAAGAACTCAATAACCAAAGGCAACCATCCCAGAAAACTCCATTAATCCACATCCACAAACCTATTTAACACTTTAACAGAATGCAGACATGCTTTACCCACCAAGAATGTAAATGTTATTCTATACATCAATGAATTTGGAATATTAGAACATGGCTCTGATACCAATTGAAGGAACATGGCTCTGAGTGAGGGACTTACCTTAAATAACTCTTCTTCTAACTTTCTCTTGCTCTAGTGGAGTCTTCGACCAACACCTCTCACTGTCGCTTAGAACGCCAACTTAATCGTCTAGTGGATTGTCTGGTCAATCACGAAAAACCTTCTCCACGAACAAGTAAACCTTTCGGACACCACCACTTAGTAACCTTGGTATTCTCGGAGTGAGAATCCAGGATGTGTGGCTCTGTTGGATTTGGTAGAGGTTTGGAGGAAACAACGATCGAACTCAACAACCAAGCAATTGGGAGAGTATAGAGTCTATCGTATAGACTTTATGCTTGATCGTTTAGTAAAAGACAGTAAGTACACGATCGTTTAGGAAAAACAGCTTGATCGTTTACACGATCGTTTAGACAAATGCGCGTGTACACGATCATTTAGACAAACACTTGAAGCTGTCGTGTAGTCTCTCATGAGCTAAACGATAGGCAATGTACTCAAATGAAGCGATTCAACGATCCTTTTGCAAAATGAAAACATTTTTCATTTTATCCTTTAATTATGAAAACTGAATAAAACCTCCCACTTTCACTCATGGTTAAGGAGAAACCACCCACAATTATCTCATAATTGTTTTAATTATAAATAAATATAATAACTAACTTATCATATTATATTTATAACCTATAGTTTTAATATCACATCATATGCAACATTTAAACCATAGTTCTTTTTTTTTTTAATTGATATAAATCATATTTATATCATTTTCCTCCAATTAATGTATCTCATATATCATGTCAATTATATCATGTATAATTGAACCAGTTTAATCATATCATATATAATAAAACTTCCTCTTGTCAATTTGAACACTTCAAACTGACCCAAAAACTGATTCTCAAATTGAATCCATTGAGCTACCAAGGGGACCTTATGGACCTTTAGCTTGAATCTCCAACGATACGCGAATAGCTGACTAAACTCTTTAGTCACAAAATCCACCAGCCGTTAACTGTCGGGCACTCCACTAAAGACCAACAGCTGTACTCTTCTCACTACAGATATATTTCTATGTCTATCGGATATAACTAGTCAATAGTACGATAACCCTTCACAGATGCTCATAAGTATAGCTAGGCCAATTTACAGTTTTGCCCCTATAGTTACATCTAACTCCTTAAGTGTCATTGATCCCTCTAATGAACAATACATCATAGTCCTACTATGAGTGGACACCTCTCAGGCCATGAGAAGGTGTGTTGTGCCACATCATTTAAGTCCCGGAATTAGCCCTTAAGGGAGCAATCTATCTACTTACCCCTACTTCGGGGAAGAAGTGAATTCCATCTTGTGTGGCTGAGTTCCCAACTCCCCAATCAGACGAATCCTCAAAGTGGTAGGTTTGAGTCGGCAATCTGGCCACTCACATCCATGCAAATCAAAGGACCGCCCTCAAAGGCAGGAGTTCCCAACTCACTCAGGATTGAGGTCATGTTACCTATGGTCATCCTAGGGATGTGAAGTCTCTATCATGAACGACATTATATAACGAGACTAAACACTTCGTGGTCCAGTGTTATACAAACTCTTTTGTATAGGACACCCTCGTTCGCATGTCTCCACATGAATGATCAGGATCAGACCATCTGTAGCACGTCATAACACTTGCAACTATCTACAAAGCGGGCCGCATCCTAGTGTCACCTGGATAAGATTTCCCTCCTATATCCATAGACTGCAGACCATTTTGGTTATCACTTAAGGCATGGTCCACTTGTATATCTCCACATACATGCTTAAGTTACAAGGACAACCAGAGATCTTAGTTTATTAGTTTGTGGTAAAGTAATTAAAACATCTCATGTTTCATAGACAATAGTGAAGAAAATATCTCATATTATTACATCATAAGCATTTGAACATACAAGTGTTTACAAACTACAGAACCCAACGAGAGTTTAGGGTATCAACCCTAACAGGATGTTATTTTATTGATTTGTGGTTAATGCAACTAAAATATCATATATTTTATAGACAATGAATAAAATATCATATATTTTATTAAATACATTTGTTCAATAATATTTACAAACTATAGAACCCTACGAGATTTAGGGTATCAACTCCAACAAAACCAACCTATTGAAAAAAGGGTTAAACATTTTACCGAATTATTCGCTTTGTTTAATCCATGAGGAAACTACTAATCATATTTTCTTCACCTACTCAAGAGCTAAGGAAATCTGGCCCCTCGCTAGAAAAACAAGAATTAATAGCTATAACATGGTGGTCTTTATGGAATTATCAAAATTCGCTCATCAACAATAAAAGAATTCCCTTGCCCGAGTTTAAAAGTAAATGAATCATCAATTACCATAAGAAAATTATAGATGCTTGGAGTTCTCTCATTTCATCAATTGGTATATCAGTCGTTCTTTGAAATCCAGACGGAGAAATTATAACTATGTATGTCTCACATCTCGACATCAACTATGGTTCCCTATTTGCTGAAACCTTAGCAAATCTCACAGACTTGAAATTAGTAGCTTCAATGCAAATTTCCCATATACAAGTTCAATCTGATTGCCTTCAATCAATCAATCTTCTGAATGGTTCAACATCTGCCCTAAGTGAAATTAGTTGCTGGATAGAAACGATAAAATCTTTATCAACATCATTCAACAACATCTCCTCTCACCATATTAATAGAGAATGTAATATGATAGCTGACTATTTAGCAAAAGCTGCAAAAAAATTGTTGTATATAGGTGTCTGGAAGAAAGATTTCCCACCCCACTTTATTAGGGAAAATTAAAAAGATATTGAACCCTCAACCTTCCTTTCATTTGTACGTCAAACTTTGAACCCTCGACCTTGCCCTTCCTAACATTATTATTGAGTCTATTTAATTATCATTCCGAAGACCTTCCTCTATCAAAAGATCGTATTTCTAAATTTTCATAAGGTCCCCCTGGAATTCCTTCCAAAGCTTGTTGAATAATTTTTACGAATTCTGTCATCTCAGCAAGTCTGACTAAATAACGAGCTAATGAATCTCCTTCTTTTTGCCACTGAACTTCCCAATCAAATTCGAGAGCGAGATTATAGTGATCTCGAACAAGCCATCATACCGAGCGATACTGTTCATGTAACAAGTGGCAAGCATTCGACATTTCATGCTCGCATTATGGTCGTTTTGCTCACATTTTAATATGAACTACGAAGATTTTATTGAAGACTACTACAAATTGTCAACGTATGGTGAATATTATCTCCTCAATTTCAACTTGTACCGCATGAAGATTTACTGGATCACACACCCTAATATGCCCGTCTTACATCCTGATCCATCGTTGTTGAGAAGACCTGGGTAGATCGAAAAGTTTACGTTATCATAACGAGATGGATTGGACAGAACTAGCACTCGACAACGATGTAGATTTTGTAACCAATTAGGACATAATCGAAGGAAGTGTCCTTCTTTACTAAGACAGGCTCCAGATAGTTAGGGATTGAATAATAAATAATTTTTTTTTTATTATATATTCATTTTATTGTATATTTCAATTTTTTTATTAATAATTTATTATATATTCAAATTTTTTTATAATAATCTACTGTATATTTCA
>NC_052355.1:19967575-19982829 GCF_009727055.1 Benincasa hispida | reverse complement strand
ATTTTTTTTTTGTAATCAATAAAGTTTTACATTATAATAATCTAATATATTCAATTTGTTGTCTAATGATTATTCAATTATAGTATAATAATCTAAAATATTCAATTTGTTGTCTAATGATTATTCAATTATAGTATAATAATCTAATATATTCAATTATAGTCTAATGATTATTCAATTATAGTATGATTATTAGCTATTTTTTCTCTTTTTTTTTATATATATTTCTATGGAAAATTCAAATAAAGTTAAGACTCTCGCTCTCTCCTAAGATCTCGCTTTCTCAATCTCACTCTCTCTTAAGATCTCGCTCTCTTAGTCTCGCTCTCTCCTAAGATCTCGCTCTCTCCTAGATCTCGCTCTCTCAGTGTCGCTCTCTTCTAAGATCTCGCTCTCGCTTTCTCCTAAGATCTCACTCTCTCACTCTCGCTCTCTCTGTTATTGTTGTTATTTTTCCATTAATGATTACTAGCTTTCATTTCTTCTGGAACAATCACAAACACTTTTTTATTATGGATCTACTACCTGAAACTCAATGCGTAATCTTAGCATTCAATGTGTATTCCTGAATAATCTCATTTTTCAATTATTCAACCATTTCATTTTGCCAAGTTCAATATTTGTCAGATTAGTCAATATAAACTAAATCTCGCTCTCTCCAACATTCTCACTTTGAATCTCGCTCTCTCCTAAAATCTCGCTTTAAATCTCGCTCTCTCCTTAATCTGCTTCAGCCCACTTATCTCCTTAATCGCTTTGAAGTTTCGACATGTGTGTAACCTTCGACAACCTAATATACAAAATTTTGTTCGTAGACAAAGCTAATTCGAAATTGTCTTTCATTCAAAGGCATAACTTGTATCCATGCACTTTATATTCTCCTGGAGTTCGCTCCCAGAAATATAGCCATCCCCACCCCCTCACGTCAATCCCACAAGCCTCCGTCTAATTCAAAATGATAAAAAATGCATAGATTGTTAGAACCAGCTCGAGTACACAGATATATATAGTATACCATCTCATTACTTTATTTCCTCTATGAGAGAAAAAACAAAGTAATAAACCTGCAATCTCGAGGGTGGATGTGTGTCGAAACTTCAACCTTCGACAACCTAAGCGAGATTTGCGAGATTTCCCTTGTCGAGGGTTGAAGTTTCGGCCTATGTATTGTTTCCAAGTTTTTCTTTGTTCGTCGAGTTCTCAACGTTCGACCTCTAGCCTCGAACTCCCAAAACAACAATATTTCTCTAATAAGTTTCAAAACAACAATATTTCTCTAATAAGTTTTGAAAACAACAATATTAATATTAAAGGTCCCACTTTATTAATCTAGCTAAAACTGATGTATCCCCTCATTATAACCCATTGTGGCGTTAATAAAATAACCTAATTTTAAATTAAAAAAATGTAAAATTTAAATTCAAGTCATTCAAAGTTCATCTCAAATTAAGAAAATTTGTCACATTCATATTCAATTTTATATCAAATTTGAGTGAATTTGAAAATCAGAAGGTATACCAACTTCACAAACAAATTAACGATCCAAAGTAAACACCTCTAAATTTAATAACTCAACTTAGCACCCCAAACACTTCACTAATCTTAAAAGTTAACAACAATGACTAAAATAATCTATTTTCTAAAGTTCAAAAACCAAATATTACAAAAAAAAATAAAATAAAAATAGTATCTTTTGAAATAATATTTAAAGCTTAAATAAAATATAACAAGGGAAAGTTTCAAAAAAAAAAAATATATATCAAAATGACATACTTGGTAAAAAATTGACAAATCAAATAATTTTCTAAAAAAGAAAAGAAAAAAGGAATTCAATTTCAATCCATCGAAGATAATTTTAATTTGTGCCTCCATTTTCGCGAATGTTTTTGGCGATGGTGCAGTATTTTCAAAATCCATCCCGCTCTCTTCCCTTCACTCCAATTCAAATCGCCACGAACCTTTTCTTTTTTAATTTGCAAATTTCAAACTCCGTAGATCTGCAGCTTAAAAAAAAACCCTAACCCACAAATCTCTTCAATCCGATTCTCACTTCTAACCCTCTTCCATTTTCACATATCTTATAGATTGCGCGCCAATCCTTTCAAGTTCGCTCCTTTTCTCTGATTCTTTCAACAAACCCATGCTTTTCTTTTGATTTTTCAACACCATTATCTTCGGTTTCTACTGGGTTTTTACCTTATGGATGATCGGTGCGATTCCACAATCGTTTCAGACTTGTTTTTGTCCACACCCAGATCGAAAACCAAGGTTGGTTCTTTGTTAATTAACTAGTCCTACTGTGTTGAATAGTAATTATTATTTTTTTTGTTTGTTCTGGTCTTTCGTTTATACTTGTTTGAATCAGTTTCCCCTGTTTTAGACTTTAGGTGAGAAGAGGAGTAGTAGTAATTTTGAAGAACAGTGTGGGGCTGATCTTAAGAGGATAAAGTTGCCTAATTCTGGATCCATGTGTGGTTCTCAAGGTAGGAATTTTGAATCTTGATTTTGGGGCTCATTTCTTTTTTCTTGAAAATTTTGAATTCTGGTAAGGTAAAGTTTGGTTCTGTACATAGCTTAAATGGTTTTTGCTGGTTTTGTGATTTGTTTGGACTGGACTGGCTATGGAGCTGTTTTATTATCTTTCTGTTTTGTTTTTCAGTGCCTTTTTCTTTATGGGAGTTCACTTTCTCAATTGCTTTTATGGCCTTTTGGATTTTTCTTTTATGTTTCATATCAAGATTGTTTCTCTTATTCTCAAATTCGTGTGGCAGCAATAAATGTTCATCAGGAGAATTGTTTGAAAACGGATGAAGTTAGTGAGGAATGTCGGATGGTTGAAGAAGAGAGGTTACGAGTGATTGATGTTTCTAAGAAATCGGATGTTAATGCCTCTCTCGCCGAGAAGGCGGAGGCGACTAACGCGTCATTGGGGGTGATCAGCACTACCCTTACGCCGCTGGATCTTAATAATGAAATTTGTGTTGCGAAAAGTTCAGGTTCTGATAACATGGATTTGGTTAATATTTCTGAAAAACAACACAGGCTCAGGAATGACAATGGCACTCATGTAGCTGCAAGAGGCATTGATTTAGACCTTAATGTAGAAGATGTTTCTAGCTCTATAAACCTGGAAACTGCTCACCCTCTCAAGAACTACAATGAGTTGAAGTCGCACAACTCCTCCGAATGTGCTAGCTCTACAGGTCCTTTGGGAGAGAAAGATCCACTAAGTATTTGGAAGGAGATGAAGCAAAATGGATTTCTCTCGGCTTCTCATGGAGGCATACCGGCTCCAAAGCAACGTGGGAGGAGAAGTAAAAACGATGCCCTTAAGAAAAAGATGGAGATTGCAAAAAGAGAGAAGAAGTTGGAGCTTGCAAAGAAAGAGCAGATTGATCGGTTCACAAAGATTGCTGCTCCAAGTGGTTTGCTTACTGAACTGAATCCTGGGATCATAAACCATGTAAGAAATCGGAAACAGGTCCATTCGATTATTGAGGCAATTGTAAGGTCTGAAAAACAAGAAAATGAACGCCTAGCTAATAAGCTTCTATCAGAAAAAAGAAATGCCGCTAAAGCAGGAGCCAAAAGGGATCTTGAAAACACCCATGATCCAGACATAAATGTATTTGGCTCTTCTCAAGGATATGGATCTTCGAATAGTTTTTCTGCTGGCAGGCAAAAAAGAGGATGCTCCTTGACAAGATCATTGATAACGGAGGCTGAAGGTGCGGATTGTGGACAAATCATGTTAGATCGAGCCATTGGTAAGAATTATGCTTCACAATCAAATACTACAAATGAAAAAGAGACTCTTGCACACGAGCTATCATCATCACATGCTGTGTCTGAGCATGCTTGTCCAGTGTCTAATGATGAAGAAGAAAATTTGACATGTATTTCATCTCTCTCTCTTAAAGGTTAGCATCTCTAGTATACCTTATTAGTCTCTAACTGTTTCAAAACATATCCTGTGTCTCTTTGTCCTTACATGTGTGTGATTGTTATTCAGCTGCTACCGTTGCGTCTCAATGGTTGGATTTAATACATCAGGACATCAAAGGGCGTCTTTCAGGTAACGTTCTTATTCTTTTGTATTATACATTTGGCTGTTAGAAGTAAACCTGACACACCTTTATGCAGCTCTGCGACGAAGTAAAAAGAGAGTTCGAGCAGTTATTTCAACAGAGTTGCCCTTTCTAATATCTAAAGAATTTCCATCTAATGAAGAGAATGATCCATACGTTGTGAAGATTTCTCAGGAAGAAACTTCAGTTGTTTCCTCTGCTGATCTCCATCAAGCAAGATGGACAAAACTGTTTGATCAGATGGATAAAGCTCTTGCTGAAGAAGAGAAACAATTAGTAAGTATAGTACTTGACATTGTACTGTTTGGTTGCTTTCACGTGCACGATAATTCATGTGTCTGCTTGGAGATTTCATACAAATAATTCATGTTTCTGCTTGGAGATTTCATACAATTTTTCCTTGGACAAATCCAATCAATAGGCTGAATATGCTAGTTACAATTGATTCTACCTGAATTTCAGGAAAGTTGGTTGAACCAAGTAAAAGAAATGCAGATCCACTGTGATCAAGGGCTGACTCATGTTCAGTCAAATGCAGCTTTCGGCTCGCAGCAACCAGGAGAAAATGACTCGAGGTTGGGCTCTCTAAACATAATTTCTGGCCACATGCCTCTTTACTTCTTATACTATAAAATCATCTGTCATCGTGATGTGACCAGTTTTCGTTTGCATATCTTTCTCATCTTTTACTTCAACCTTAATTTCAATTTAGTTGCTATGCTTTTCAAAAGCTTTTGTTAGGATACCACCTGACAAGGAACACTCAAGAACAAAAGAAAATAGAAGAGTACTCAAAGTTAGTAATATATTGCAAAATTAAGAGAAGTTACAATGAACCAATAACCTTTTGGAGAGAGCTATCTCTCTCCCAAATTTCCACAATGGAAATTCTTACCAAAAGGGTCCACACCTTGCCCCCAACTTACTCCCTCTATGTATAACTAAAAACCCTAACAAACTTCTTAGGATTTATGTTATTTGATGAACACTTACCGGACATCTCTATCCTTAGTGAGAAATATCACAAACTCAACCCTTACCCAATCAAGTGCTTTGTGGCTGCATTAAAGAGAGCAACTGAATTCTCTCCAGACTCGCAAGACCAAGGGTCGCATACAGACCATAAAAACCCTGTAGAGTTGGTCTTGACAAAGGACCAAGGTTTGAGAGTGGATTTTGGCATGAATCTTCATTCCCTCGTTCGGTCCTCTCTCCCTCCCTTGAAGAGAAGATAGGCAGCTTGATTCCTAGAGGAGAGGAATTTAACAGTATTCTACCAAAAGACATTTTATAGCTGCTTGAAATGTGCTTATCTCTTTGCTCTCCTCCCTTCTGCTAATGCAAATATCCTGTTCTTGGTTCTTAAAGATATGTCTCCAGCCCAAATCTCATTAATCTAACCCACATTGTTCGTTGCGGTCGAATCAAAATAATATTTTCAATCCACTTATTTGTTACATCCACAAATAAATTACTACATTGGGTTTAGAGTCTTTAGTAAATTTTAATTAAAAGCATAGGTACAATAGTAATCTGAAACCAGATACTAATTAAGTTATTCTTGTAACAGGCACCAAGCCTGTTTGAGATGGTAATAAGATCATAACTTTATGTAAATGGTACTTGTTTTTGTTTCTGTAGAACAAGGAAAATGAATAGCACAGAGAGAGCATTAGCTGTGGGGGCTGCTGCAGCTTCCATATATTCAACTTGCAACTTTCTCTTCTCAGAGAATGTATCCTGTTTCTGATTTTTTTTTTTTTCTCTTCTCTTTTTACTCTGGCTAATTTCTAGCTTTGTAAGCCTTAAATGTGCAAAATGCTGCTATGGTATAGTGAATAGATTTTTTTTTTTCTTTTTCTTCTTAAGAAAAAAAAAATCCTTTAAAGGCTGTTCTGGGAAGGAAAAAGAAAAAGTGTACTCGTTGAGTTTGTAACATAAAAATCAAGAGGCATTAGTTTCACAGCCTTCAGAGACTATTGGCATCCTTTTCTCTTTCCTCTTTAATCCTTTTTTTTTCCATTGCAATTTGTTAACTTATTGGGTGCAATTGCAAGGTAATCATATGATGCCAATTTGTTAACTTTTGTTTCTTACTTCCGAGTTATGTGTGTCATCTACTTTGTTCTTTCAACTTTGAGTTGAAGTAAATTTCAATCTTAAATCAAAATAGCATGTTATGTTGTTTGAGAAATTAATACTAAGGTTTCGTTTGGTAATCAATTGGTTTTTGGTTTTTGTTTTTGAAAATTAAGTTTATTTCATTCACATTTCTTACAAAGAGTTGCATCGTTCTTTAGTAGAATGGTTGAATTTTTAGTCAAATTTCAAAAACAAAAACAACATTTTGAAAGTTACTTTTTTTAGTTTTTAAAATTTGGTTTGGTTTTTTAAACTGTTGGTGAAAATTAATTAACAAATGAAGAAATTTAGAGGTAGAAGTAGTGTTTATAAGTTTAATTTTCAAAAACAAAAATAAAAAACAAAGGTTCTAAATTTTTGTGATTAATAACTTATCGTTGCATTTTTTTTTAAAATATGTAAATTATTATAAGATAATTATTTAAAATGTTATATGATTTAAATTGGAAGTAAAATTTTGTTTATATTATTTGATAAATAAATTTGTAAAAATAATTCTTGTAAAATATATATGTGTAAGTATAGTATTAACATTTGAAAAGAAAATTGTATTAGAATGTACATATGTTTGGGAAAGTTGATTTCAAAAGCTACTGTATTTTATATATCCTGCATATCAAGATAAATTTTAATAAATAAATTCCTTTATCAATTAATCTAGTTACAATTTTCAAATAATTGTTTTTTGCTTTATCAATTAATCTAGTTACAATTTTCAAATAATTGTTTTTTGCACTTCCAAAAGCATTTTCAAACAGAACCCTGTATTTATATATAAAGCTTGGTTTTACCATGATTTTGATATGATTAAATATGTGAGTTTGAATTATGAAGGTTTTTTTTTTTTTTTTTAATGTTTTTTACTGATTTTAGAATCATCAATTACAGAAGGACAAAATATTAAAAGAAAAAAATAGTGATAAAAATTTAAAGGAGTGAAAAAACATTATAGAGGGGGAGAGGGACAAATATTTAGCGAGAAAATCTTGAGAAAATATTATCTTCTCTCAAAATTTAAGGTGAAGTGTGGATGAAATTGGTGAGCAATTTTGATTGTAAAATTAAATAAATAAATAAGAGCAAATTTGAAAATTATAGCCATAGCAAATTTAAAATTTCTAGTAGTATTTGACCAAAAAAATGCCTTTTTAATGGTCAATGAATCACTTAAATCCAAAATCCTCATCTTCTCATTCTTCTCTTGGAATCCAAAATTTAATTTATCTCTTATGGTAACCATTTTTTTTTAAACTTATATTTGCTTCTTTTCAAATTTTCAATTATGATTTTTAATTTTGTTAGGGAAATACTTGAATTTTTGTTCAAATTTTATAATTTAAAAAATGCTTTTAGAACTATTTTTTTAAAAAAATTAATTTTCAAAACTTTATTTAGATTTTGAAAATATGAGAAGAAAGTAGACAACAAAATAGAGAAACTTACAGAATGAATGAAAGTAAAGGTTATAAGTTTAATTTTTAAAAACCAAATAATGATTAAATTAAGTCTTAGTAATAAGGCTCTTCCAATTCAATTGCGGCCAACTAGAATAGGTATAAGAATTGTACAATATGCATGAGAGAAATCAATAAATACGAAATAAAACAAAACAAATAGGTTTTAGATTCAAGTTTTGAAGGACGATAGTGTTTTATCCAATAAATGTTTAAGGGTGGTGTTGGGCGATATTTGGTAAGTACTAAAGCTTCGAGAAGTTCACATGTAAGGGTGGTGTTGGGCGATATTTGGTAAGTACTAAAGCTTCGAGAAGTTCACATGGATTGCTGTAATTTGGGTTCTAACCCCTTTTATTGATTTATGCATAGAATTTAATCTTTATTTGGGGTTTTCAAGCTGTTTATATCAGTTACTGTTGTATAGTTAGTTTAGCATAATTTTAATTTTATGTGAGACCTCATGCCTGTGTATATTAACATAGATTTAGCCATGTACTTTAGCATCTATTTGGCCAAAGTTATTTATAGAATATTTTGATTGGACAAAGTGATTCCCTTGATTGTCAGTTCTATAGTTCTACTGATATCTTGAACACTCGAGCCAAAATAGCAGTTGGCATCGGTCAGGAGGCTGAAAACAATAGATTCAAATGGAGGCCTGTAAACTAGAGAAACATGAAGATGATTCAATTACAATTTTGAACTGTTGCCATTTCGGAGATATGAATCATAAGGGTGGGGATGGACTATGGATCTTATGTTTGGGCATCTTGAATAGTATTTTATTTTTCCTTTCATACAATTGAGTTTTATTCCTTTTAAATGATTGATGCTCAATATAATTACAATTCACTTTCATTGGCGAATGAAAATAATTTTATTTTTTTAATTATTTAGAATTTGACTATAAATTCAATTGTTGCTTTAAATTAGATGAAAACTACAATAAAAAAAATCAATCGAAACAATCATAAATTTCAAAAATAAAAAATTGAAAATTGAAAACAAATTATTATTAAAATGAGCTCTAACAAATTTAACCATTTTTTTAAGAATAATAAAAATAACAACTTGACCAAAAGGTTTAATTAATTAGAATGTGCATTGAGCATAGTCTAGTATTAAGACATTTAATTGCAAATCAGACATACTTACTTGTGTTTAATTGAAAATTATTAATCACCTATATTTTTATATACTT
Organism: Benincasa hispida; assembly: GCF_009727055.1. NCBI lineage: Eukaryota > Viridiplantae > Streptophyta > Magnoliopsida > Cucurbitales > Cucurbitaceae > Benincasa > Benincasa hispida. Next base: position 19,973,941 of record NC_052355.1, on the reverse strand, counting down.
CTTAAACTATTTTATTTATTTCAATTTTTATTTCTGCTCTTATATTGGATTTGTAGTGGTAAACATTTTTTCAAAAACACATTATTTAATGATCTTGGTTTTAAAAAATAATGTAAGAATAAATAAATAATTAATGTATACATTGTAACAACATATGATGAATTCTTAAATCGAGATTATTGGATAAACAATATAATTTCAAATATGTACAAATTTATAGTAAGATGAATATATTTTGATTTTTTTCCTCGATCATGATCTGGCTAGGCCAGGCAAAAAAAAACGAAATAGGATCCATCCTACTCTTATTTCTTCCAAAAGATGAAAAAATCGTCAAGTTTTGTCGAAATATCGTTAAAATTGAGGTACCTATAGAGAAATTAGTAGGTAAGATATTTTTCACGATATTTTGATGATATCGACAATACTTTTATTTTAATTTTAGTATGGAGTATTCATAACTATATAAATAACTCTCCTCAAATTTTTACCAAAGGGAAATGGTTGTTTGGTTTTATTTTTTTTTTGTTTCATTATTTTTTTCCTTTTAATCTCTCAATATTTTACTTCTTCATGTTTTAACTCTTCTTTTTCTTGACTATTATGTAAAACTTATTTGTATTTTTATAATTTGTAGTTTCTTTTTTCTCCCTTTTTCTCTTTAATTTTTTTAAAATTTTTTGTTTTGAAATTTGATTTCATTTCTAACAGTATATTTAAAATACACACTTTTTAGAAAAATATTGATAGTAAAGAAGATCAATTTTACTCTTTGAACTAAATCGACCATACTTAATCGTAAACTAGACTACTAATTCATTGATTATGAACTCTTTAACTAAATATTTAGTTCATAATCATTTTTTGGTTTTCACTATTATCTATTATTCCATTACCAATCATATTCTGCTTTCAATTATTGATTTATATATATGCTTAAAAGTCATCATTTTTTGGTTTTCACTATTATCTATTATTTCATTACCAATCATATTCTGCTTTCAATTATTGATTTATATATGCTTAAAAGTCATATTTTATTATTTAAATAAGTTTTTACCATAAAATTTCACTAAAAATTTTACAATATTTTTTTTTTAAAAATTTTCATATCAGTGATTTTTCTCGGAAGATCTATAGATATGTCCGTAAAACTGAGTTATTGATATCTACATCGATAACAATATTTTCGTTCTTGGTTTATTCTACCCACCTAAAACAAAAATTTGGTGCAAAAAGAGGATGATCATACTTATCATCAAACAAATCAAAGTCTATTTTTTTCCTAATTTATTGTTTAATTAATTGAACATTACGTGCATTGCATTTGTTTCTTAACAATGAAAATATCTACTTGAATTAAAAGAAAATATGTGCCTATTATTAAATATTAAATAAAATAAATATTTTAATTAGAGAATGCATGCACCCTAAAAAACTTATAACTCAAAAGAGTGGCTCAGGGGATAATATTTTTGGACTAATTTATCTTATTGTCAAATCTTTAATTTACAAAATATACCCCAAATAATAATTAAAAAATTTAAGAAGAAGAATATCACATTTCAGTTTTTAATAAAATTATATTTTAAATTTTATTAAAGTCATGCATGTAATTTCAAACTAGTGAATAAAAAAGAGAAGAAAAGTTACCTTCAATAGAAAAATAAAGATAAAATTTTACACTTAAATGGGTGACGAATTCCAATAAAGATATATATAAAAAAAAATTGATGCAATTGTTTAGTTGACCATTAATATAATCTCATCGTAGTTTATAGTTTTAACATTAATATAATCTCATCGAAGTTTATTACTTTTTTTTTAATTAATTACTTATTATCATTTTTACTTTAAATTTTAGAAACATATTTTCATCGAATTTTGTACATTAAATTATTATTATTATTTAATCGAATTCGATATTAATAATTATCCTCCAAATGAATGTCATCACATCCTTCTAGCTCTATAAATTTTCATTGGAAATCTTAGAAGTCGCCAAAAGCCGTTATTTTTCCGAGAAGGAAACGACGAAATGAGAGAGTATATTTTTTGATTTCTCCATCTTTGTTTACTATGTTTCTTCATTTCTCTTACTGGGTTTATATCTTGCTCGAATGACAGAAAATTTTTTGTCATAGGATTTATCAGTCCATTGTTTATTTTGAGTTCTAAAGAAAATCTTTGTTAATGAAAAGTTCCTTTAGATTTCCTTGCTGAAAATTGAATTGATAATGTTAATGTAGCTACTTCTTTCATTTATACTGGTTCTATAGTTACAACAGCGTTTGAGATGCTCATGGACCATATATTTAATTAGAATTTCAAAAGTTACGAACATCACTGTGATTAAAAGCTTTACTTTTCCCTGTGGTGGGTTTGTTCTGCTAGTAGCCAATTAGACTTGGCTTGGATCATTGTGAGTGTAGCAAATCACATCATAAGTAAGTGAGAATTCGGGATGAGTTTTTTATTGTTGTATAGAGGAAAGCTCAATCAAAGCTTGTAAAAAGTTTGTTTATGAAGGTGAGGAGATCTCATATTTAGGGGAGCCTAAGTATGTTGTATTGAGAAAATCTCATACAAAATTTAGAGAAGTGTTATTGTTGAAATGAGAGGACCTCAAAGTTAGGGGAACCTAAGTTGAAACTGTAAAGTAAGCTAAATATGAGTTACTAAAGAGAAAGTCTATCAGATAAATACTTAATTATGATTACTGAACTCTTTATATAGTGAGCTAAATCTCTGTCACACTATCTCTTTTATTATTATTTGACATTAAGTTATTCTATTTGTCAGCTATCATGTTATAACATTTTGTTTTGTCATTTGTATTATGTATTAGATTTACTTTACTTTTTCACTAACTTTGTTTTTGCTATATTTAAACACATAAGAACGCAAATCTCACAAAATGCTTAGGTATAATATAGATAATCCTAAGAAATAGAAAAAAGAAAGCCTAAGAAATAAGAATTATCAACATACACAAAAAGTAGCAAAACAAATTGAAGGGAGTATAAAACACAGAAAAATGAAGGAAGAATGGGCATAATAATTGGATAACAAAGAGATTATGAAGAAATATAATAATTGAATTAACCATATGAGTTCTATAAAATTAATCGTGAAATTACAATTAAGAAGGTTGCAAAGGAATTCTACTCATCTCACAACATGTTGAAGGATCCTAGTTGTTGAAGTTTTTTGGCGACATTTTGTCCAATACGTCACAAGATGTGGCAACACAACACCACACCATATATGTCGCATCCAAGTTGCAATGTTATTATCGGTGTTGCATTTTGCTGATTTTTTTGCTTAAAATGTCACAATTTATGTTATGTGATTTTTTTTACACTATACAAACTTTCAAGTGTACGGTGTCAAGTTTTAATATAGTGATTACTGATTAAGTTCGAGTATCGTCCACATGATTATATCATTAATATATTTAAGTACCACAACTACTTCTACCTTATTTTATCTTCTTCCATATTTTATCTAGAAAATTAAACTTTAAAGATGATGATTTATTTAATTAATATACTACTCTCACTCCTAACTAAGTGGAGATAATAATTTAAGAAAAAGTTGAAGATCAGAGTCATGCCATGGGAAAGTAATTGATTAATTAAACATTCACCACGTGCAATTTTACTAAGTCAAGAAGGTAAATGTATATAAAAGGTTTCTTCCAAGTTTAGATAATTCTCATACTTAGAGTTAAAACCTAACATGTTTGTATGATTTTTAAAAACATACTAAGCATTAAGCTCCTTTTCTAAACTATAAAAAGTGAATCCAACGACTATCTTTTCAATTTACTTTTTTGTTTTAAAACATACATGTAATTGAATCTCTCTTTAATATATAAGATGGCAGATTCAGAAGATAATAGATAGACTGAAAAGTTAGAGGTTGTACTCATCTGAAAAATTCTTCAAGTGACTTGATCTTCCCATGGATGTAGGCTTCTTTGGCCGAACCATGTTATATGCTTGTGTCCTTCTTCTTCCTCTTCATCTTCTTACTCTATGCAAAACACATCGCCATTAGAGAGAGCTCTAAACCTAAAGAGAAAACTTCTGTGAGAGAAACTTAGAGAGAATATTTTTTTCTGTTCAAATACCAAAGCTGAGTTGTGTGTTTTGAGTGAAAGAAAAGTCTTACCATGTGTTTGAACGTTAGATCAGCTACGTGGATTAATCTCCTCCATATTTTCTACAAACCTCAAAGTTCTTGGACCGATTTTGCATTGTGAGCCTCAAACCTTCTTCTTTCTTTTTGAGTTTTCCTTGGGCCTCGATGGATATCTGTTTTACAATCCCGAAAAAAGTGGTGTCAGAGAAAATCTTAACTTCAAGAAAGAAAATCATAGAGGTTCAAGAATAAGATTCATACTTGAAATGGTGATAGCAAGAGTTGAGAAAGAAAATTTTGATGGAAAGGGTTATTTTGCCTCATGAAAAGAAAAAACTAGAGCCTTAGTCAGCAAAAGGCTCACACGGCCCTCATTAATCCATTAAAACTTCCAGCTTCAATGTTTGCACAAGAAAAAGAAGATATGGAATTAACAGTATATGGAACACTAATTTTGAATCTCAATGATAGTAAGATAGATAATCGAAGAAGAAACAACATACAAGATATGGATCAAATTAGAAGAACTGTATGCAACAAAAGATCTCTTAAACAAAATTTACTTAAGAGAGAAATTCTTCACCTACAAGAGGGATCCTTCTAAATATTGGACAGATAACCTAGATGAGTAGATAGTATCCGAATTCAAAAGTTTAGATGAGAAATCAGTGGGTAAAAATGAGGCCTATGTGCTTTTAAATTCCTTGCCTAAGTCCCATAGAGAGGTGAAAAGTGCATTGAAATATGGTAGAGAATCTATAACTACAGACAAAACCATATCAAACCTGAAAACTAAAGAAATTGAGCTTTAGTCCTCCAAAAGGGAATAACCCAGTGGAGAAGGTTTGTTTGTGAAAGGCAAGCCTCAATCCAATTAGTGGAAGAATGGAAAATAGCAACCAAATGAAGAAAAGAAAGCAAAGCAGGAGCTGAGATGCAAGTATTGTAAGAAGAAAGGGCATTTGATTCAAGATTGTTTCATCCTAAAGAAGAAAAACCAAAACAAAAAGAGAGAGAATCTAAGGGGAAGCAAATTGAAGCATATATTTGATCACACAAAAAATGAGCTATTTTCGTCTTCTTAATTCTAGGTCATTACTATGTTTAATGTGTTTATTTAGTGATTTTATAGGTATTGAGCATCTTGGAGTTAAAATCCATTGTTAGGAGCTTTTCTGGGTTAATTTGGAATAATTAAGAGCTAATTTGAGCAACCGAGCCTTAAAAGGATGTGAACGGATGAAAATGCCCTTGGATGGAGCATTGCAATGCTACGAGGCAGAAGCTGCCTATTTTGTGCAAAACAAGGCAGCGTTGCAACGCTATGAACATGATGATGGACACGCGCGTGAGGCAGGGTAGCGTCGTGACGTTGCGTTGCCGCAACATTGCAGTATAAATATTTGTCTTCAATTTAGGGTAAAGAAGGTCACCCACCTTCGGCCTCCAGCTGTTTTTTTCCCTTTCTTCTCTCTTTCATTTGTTCTTTGGGTGTTTCTTTAGTATTTAATCAAGTAGATCCCGGATGATAGCTTCTCATCCTCCATAGGAAGGTAAGATTTTGGTTTCTTAGCTTAGGAATTCGGAGAAACTCAATGTTATTTTGTGGGATTTCTATTTTATGATGTATACAAACTTGTTTATGGGTTTCAATCCGAATTTATATTTATGAATTGCATGAATTTATTGTTGATTGACGACCGATGATTTTTTTGTGTAATTTGAATGCTTGGAGATAACTTGTAATATGTGACATTTAATTATAGGTTAATTTCAAAGAAGCAATAGGTTAGTTAGGCTTGCAATTCGTTGTCTATAATGAATAGTATTGTTCCCATCAACCTAGAGAGAAACCATAATAAATATTTAATTGACGTTGGAAGTTAAACGCTCATTTTAGCATCAGCCCTAGAACTTAAGCAATTTTTCAATTTGTATGGAGCGGATTCGTTTTTTGTGCATTTTGATTAAGTAAATAAGTAGGACCATTGGTTGGGATTCCAATCAATTGGGCTATGCATAAACAAGAAGTTTAAGCCATAAAATGGTTCAATGATCTAAATTACATTGGGTGAATCCATTCCTCGAAGGTAGGACATCTCGATTAATCGTGTTTCTATCTTTACTTTTACTTTATTTCTTTTATGCACTTTTATATTTCATCCACACCAAACTCCCCCCACCCATTTACCACTTTAACTAAAAACGAGCTTCGATGAA
>NC_052355.1:19763788-19967555 GCF_009727055.1 Benincasa hispida | reverse complement strand
CCCCATTTACCACTTTAACTGAAAACGAGCTTCAATGAACTAATCTTCTGCGCTTCCTTAAGGTTCGACCCCAGACTTTTCGCTTATACTACCAGTTAGTATAAGTAGTTTGTTTGGTGATATATAAATATTATTTGTGTAGCAAGGGTTTATGGGCGACGGTAACTCAAGTCTACCGATATTGTTGAAAGTTCCTATATTTACACAGTTGTTTTAGCCTCTACTCAAGATCAATCCAACCAAGTCAGCCTTTTAGGGAAATGTTGAATTTTGAAATTTACGGCAGACATAATGTAACACGATGCCGCCGCAAAGACTGAATGAATGATGGATGTGATGATGATGATATGCGTTGCTAAATCACGTTTCTCAATAATAAATGCGATACTACTTTCTAAAATAATGTATGCGATGCTGCTGAGATGCGCTCGTAGTATGTATTCATGTAGTACATGTGTGTCACAAGCTTTCTTGCGCTGGAACCAAGTATAATTCCACCACAAGTTTCTCAGAGTGATTTGAGGTCGAACACGGGGATTACGATGATAAATGCGATATTAATGTGATATATGCGATCAAAAATAAAATAATAATGAATTGTATTGGAAAAGTAAAATGCGACGACGAATAAATAAAATGCGGTGACAAAATAAAATGCGGCGACAAATAAATAAACAAATAAATGAATAACTGTGAAGTTGTGCAAGTATCTGAAGGAATGCGATGGCTAGTTTTGTGAAATGTGTCAGAAAGAGAATGGGTTGGGGGAGAGAACATCGCAAGTTCGTCAATCCTGTTGAGGACGCAACTAAGGTTCCGCTTTCCCTTGGCTTACATTTCTTAGTGATCGGCCACGTTCCCATATCTCTATGGTGAATCAGGGATGAACGTTGCGAACACAAGGTTGTTTCCATCTCTGGAAATACTTCTCGCTTTAGTTAATGCATTCTATCAACCTTCTTTCGAGAGGTGGATTAACATCTTCACTTCTACTCTCATAGGTGAAGATGCTGTTGAGCATGCGTTAGCTAAACTTAGCTGATTTCTTCAACAAGGATTAACTTACTCGCTTAATCCTTCCCCTTACCCTGGAGGATTAGTTACACATGGTGAGAGAAATTGAAGATGAATGTATGGTGGTGAACAGGGAAGTGGAGATGAATACGATAATGATATTAAAAGATAACAATAAAACATTTGTTACAGATGGATGAATGAAAGATTAGAAATAAATCTCAGTTGATGAATAGAAAATATGAACAAATTAGGACAGCGTGTCAATGTCTTGACACGGATCACGAACAGAGTTGTTGCTTACCGGCATGTAGAAGAAGTGAGATGGAAAACTTCCTTCTCAGGATAGTTTCCCAGGTAGAAATGATCTTTGCACAGAGCTTCTCTTCGGGTTATGAATGAATTTCTGGCTCCGGAGACTTCCTTTCGGACTTGTCTCATCTTTCTCCTGGATTTTCTACAAATGTCTCTTCAGATCAGCCTACTGCGAATTCTCTATCAATGTCTCTTCAAACCAGCCTCCTCTCTTTGGAATTGATGTAACTATTTATAGACCTTGACACATTCTTCGTCAGTGGTTCCGCTCTGAAAAGTTACTTTTTCTACCACGACTTAGTGGAAACATCCGCTCTGCTCCACATTCAATTTGTCAGATCATACAACAGAAAAGCTGTACAATTTCAGAATTTCCTACGAATGCGTCGCTCTTTTTATCTACGATCGATCGCCGTATGCGGTGCAAATGCGTTGATCTTTTTGTTCATGATTGATCGTCGCATGCGGTGGAAATGCATTGCTCTTTTCGTCCACGATCGACTGTCGCATTCGGTGCGAATGCGTTGCTTTTTTTGTCCTTGAGCGATCGTCGCATGCGGTGACCTGTTTCCTGCAAAACAAAGACTTGGACATCCTTTTTTGCCATCGCAATGAGGTCAGCGGGTGTGCTTTCGATATTTTACAACTTTTGCATTTCTAAGTCAATTTCTATACGTTCAACGCAACTTTTTCCTTCTTTTTGCTGTATATTCTAAATAAGATGTTGTAAATAACTTGTATTTTTACAAGTTATCACACCCCAAAATTTAGATATATGCTTGTCCTCAAGCATATCCTCTACTAAGGCAATTCAGCTGAAGTCTTATCTTAACTTTGCGTCGATCGGCTACTCCGAATGCTCCACCTCTACATAATTTCTCAAAATTACTAATTCCTTCTATCCTTTGAACATTTCTTCAGCATGCTCTACTTTATTCTTACCTAAGACAAACCTCTGCTCAAAGTTCTCTTCTTGTTTTGAAAAGAATGTTTTTCCCATTCTTGTGAAAACAATGAAGTGCGCCTTTTTATGCGGTGGCCTGGTTTGCATCTTACTATAGAGAGCATTGATCATGGTTACACCCTTCGTTTTGGCTTGCTCCCACGAGTGTCATGCGAACATCCAACTTCAGTTGTGTACCAAGCTCAACTTCAACTCTTGATCCTTAGCCAAGTTTTCACTTTAGCTGGTCAATGGAGTTGTCTTTTTTTTTTTTTGTATTGCGTCGATCCTGGTAACCTACCTCCGTTTTGGCTTGCTTCTACAGGTGTCATGTGACCATCCAACTACGAGCAGGTTCCTTTCACGACTTAAATCTTATCAGGTTGGGATTTTTCCTTGCGCTGACAGTGGAGTTTTTTTTTTCTGATAGTATTTGCTTGATATGAACGCATCTGCTCAGATATTTTTCACCCCCAAATTTAGAGAGGTGCAAAGTCCTCAATGCGTTGTTTTGGACAGAAAAGACAAAACACTTAGTCAAAATTTTGAAAAGAAGGTTTGAGCAGAGTCTTGTAATAGAGAAGGTAAAGCAGAGCTATTGCGATGAATTGTTTAAGTGTTAGGCAGAAAATGCAATGTATAAAGAAATTTTGCTAAGGGTATGCATACTACTCATCATGGCAGCGTAAATAAACAACGCAAAAGAAAAGAAAAGAATTACTACAATAAATTGACAAAGGATGATAAAAGTAAAGAGGCCAACGCATAAGGAAAGAATGATTACTCAGTTGTATAAAATTTGTCTAAGTACACAAAGAACTATAAATATCACAACACAAAGTTGTATGTACAAAAGAATATAAGTATAGCTTTCTATAAAAATTGAATAGCCGCAAAGAAAAAATGCAAAATTGTGGAGAAAGTGGTACACCCCCAAATTTAGAGTTGCGGTGGGGGCTCTTGATGAGAATGATGTTGTAGAGGAGCTCTTTGAGGCGCTTCTTGAAATTGCAGAGGTTGCTATAGATGTGGAGGCACCATGGGACTATGTAGATATGCTGTTAACAAATTAAAGTACTCATGGTTGCGCTTGGCCATCTGTCTTTGGTTCAGGCAAATGGTAAAGATGTTGCATTGAGTATTGACCATTGCCTGTCGCAACATTGTCTCTGTCTCTTATACACATCTAGATGTGTATAAGAGACAGGTTCTACACAGATCTTTCCCATCCTCAAATTTAGAGAGTCGCAAGGTCCTCATTGCATTGTTTTGGATAGAAAAGACAAAACACTTAGTCAAAATTTGAAAAGAAGGTTTGACCAGAGTCTTATGATAGAGAAGGTAAAGTGGAAACTATTGCGATGAATTGTCTAAGTGTTAGGCAGAAAATGCAATATATAAAGAAATTGCGCTAAGGTTACGCATAATACTCGTCATGGCAGCACAAATAAACAATGCAAAGAAAAGAAAGGAAATACCGCATTAAATTGACAAAGGATGATATAAATAAAGAGGCCAAGACATAAGGAAAGAATAATCACTCAATGTATATAAAACTTGTCTAAATACACAAAGAATTGTAATGATCACAATCACAAAAATTGTAAGCATGTATAGGAGAATAAAAAGGTATAACTATATAAAAAAAAATAAAATTGGAATGACAGCAAAAAGAATTAAAAAATGTGAAGGAGAAGGTGGTACACCCCCCAAATTTAACTTTACGGCGGGGGCTCGTAGTGAGGAGAGCATTACGGAGGAGATTCTTGAAAGAACAGAGGCTGTTGTAGATGTTAAGGCACCACGAGACATGCAAATATGCGGTCAAGAAATTAAAGTACTCGTGGTTGCATTCGGCCATCTGTCTCTGATTCAGGTGAAAGGTAAAGATGTTGCGTTGAATGTTTATCATCGCCTAACGCAGCTCTGCGTTGCACTCTCACAACTCCATCAATGTATGGTGGAAAGAAGATAATTCGTGTGATGAGAAGCCCCACATGTCCTCAAGGGCAGAAGCTGTGGATACGGAGGGTGGTGCCGTCGATGTCTCACCTGCATCAGTTTAGGGCTGAGCGGAAGGGCCTGCTCCCAAACCGTGTAGGTCATCAACATGCAGCGATGTTTGAGGGGAAAAATGGGGTGGAGATGGATAGCTGATGGAAGCTGCTGGGGATGCGGGGTTGGAGTCAGGCACAAGGAGGAGGTTTGTAAAATGCTCGAGAAAAGGGGAAGGGGGCTCAGTTATTGGACTTGGTGGACGGATGACTAAGGGTAAGAGGTCAAAGGGTAAATTGGTTTGCTGATGCGATGCACTTTCTTGGATTATTTCCTTTCCTTTGTCATTACGGTGCCGTTTCTTGGGTCTAGGTGATTGCGGTGCATTCAGGTCGATGAGGGGCCGCTTCAGTGGAGGCTCTGCGCAATGCAGCGAACCCTTGAGAAGGACTCTCAGGATTTTCGTGCTGATGAGGCTGTGGACTTCTGACATGGTTTCTTCTTCAATGCCCATGCCCACAGATTGGCATAGGCTAGAGACCATCCATGGAAAGAAGTACTGGCCCTTGATGCGGCCTACATAACCTCTGATTTTCTTCACAAGAAGCGTGCCCACATCGATTGGAATGTCGCGCCCAATGCAGTATGCGGCCATGACTCTATCCTTTGAAATAGTTTTATCATACGACGTCGGGATGAGTCGTCTTTTCACCAAGTAGACCCAAAGGCGAGCTTCAGGCAGTAGATGGTTGAGGCGAGTGTTTTGATGCCGGTCAAAGACACCGTCCACTTGGTGCCTGGTTGCGTCAGTACTTTCAGCGCATCCTCCATATGCTCTTCGGTAGGATCATCAATCAATTTATTACCCGGTGCTTCTGGGAAATTCTTCAACTGGTAGAGCTGATTAATGTCCTCCGCGCTGAATGGCACTACCCTCTCGTCAACGATCACCACATCTTCGGTGTTATAGAGCTGGCTGTGGTAAAAGGCCCTCACTACCGCTTGAATGACTATGGATGGCCACTGGCAGAAAATTTCCCACCCATGCTCCACCAAAACATTGATGACAAGATCTTGTAGTGGTGCCGGTGCAGGAAAGAAGCCCATTTCCATCAATAAATCATCATTTTCCTTATTGGTTTTTGGGCGCCTCCTGGCCGGCGCAAGCTTGCTGCCTTCCACCTTCGCTTTTCCTTTTTCTTGAGTGGACACAAGGCGGGATTTTTGTCTTTGAATGCGTTCCTATTGTGCTGCTCTTGCTTTTCCTTTTCCTACTCTTTCTTTTCTTTTCTTTTTAGCTCTTTGGTGCGCTGAATGTTAGCTTTGTGACGCAACTCTTTTTTCTTCTTCTCCATCTTCTCCACCTCCTCTTCTTCTCACATTTTTTTTTTTTCAAACTGCTCGGAGGCGAGCGCAATACACTGCTCATCCTCGAGCTTCTCTTCTCTTCTTCTTCTGCCCTTACGTTGGCAAGGCGAACCTTCTCATCATGAAGCCGTCTGGCTAATTCGGCCGAGGCAATGATTTGGCGCGCCCTTGCCATTTTTTCTTCTTTCTCCTTCTTTATGAGTTCATGGATTGTTGGGTCTCTTGTGGACCCGTATAGTGCATTCTCCTTATGACGCCGCATCAGTGGGGAGATTTCAAGGTCTTCCTTGTCGTCTGAACCGCGAAGTTGAGCCTTCGACGCAGCTAGTCTTGAATGCGGCCATGAAGTTGTAGTTGCATTTGATGGTTCAAAATTGCGCTGGACATTCCACTTCCACCCTTGCAGTGGTGATTCTCCGTAAAATCCATGCTTTTCTACCCTTTTCCTCCACTCTTCCTCTTTCCTCAGGTGCTTATCTTCTCGCATGCGTTGTTTTCTTTCACTTCTCATTTTTTCTTGCTTTTCTTTCTCCAACCGGGCAGCTTCATCTTCCTCTGCCCGTTTCTCTTCGACTCTTCTCTCCTCATTCTCTTCTTCGGACTTCTCTGTTCGCCTCCTTGCCTTCATAACCTCCAGAACAGCCCTTATGGGTCCCTCATTGGAATCTGTTGGGGTAGTCTCCTTAGGATCCGAGATGGTAAGGGCCATCCTCCACGAAGCTAAAGCTAACTCCTCCTCCGACGGCATGGGTTTGTTTACTACTCCGACTTCCAACAACCCCTCATTCTTCTCCAGGTGACTCAAGATGCTCCCAAACACCTCCTTATCATTTTTTCTCTTTTGCTCACTCTCGGTTGGAGGTAATGGGAGCGCCACCTTAGGTCTGGTGACAGGGGCACTCTCCGTGCTTGGCCCTTCCCGATGGGTGGACGATGTTGCAGACACAGAGGGTTTTTGCCTGCGTTTTCCGACGATTCTGGTAGTTGGCTTGAGCTGGCCAGATGAGGCTGGAGGGGGAGGGGGACTTATAGGTTAGGCCTTGATGGGTCCAATGCAATCGATAGTGCGCTGGCAGGCTTTGGTAATCCAAAAAGTCTGCTGGGTCCCTCCCCATTATGACGTAGCAGGAAAGGACGTCCTTTCGTCTACTATGTAATAATTCACCACGGAAGCTGAAACGATAGTTCGATTACCTTCTCCACGAATATTTTATCATTTTTTAAAAATTTTTGGAGGATGGGCGCAATGTATATCTATTAACGCAACACATCCGTCAACGCAATGCATATTTGGAGGACGGGCATAATATATATCTATTAACGCAAAATACACCCGTTGATGCAATGCATACCTGACATTGCATTGCATCACCAACATCGCAACGCTTATCCCAAAACCATAATGATAAGACATTTTAGTGTTCACTTAAATCATTCATTCAACAGTAAATTAAAATCAACGCAAGCTGAGACTGAAATGGAAATAAATTCAAATAGGCAAGGAAACTAATTCACTAAAACAATAAGAAAACGGTAATAAAGTAGTAAAGATAGTTGATATGGATGCTGTTTAAAAAGGCTTTTCAATGTTACCGCAAACGTATCCCCACAGGCGATCAGGCTTGCCTGCCCAATGTCACCTCTTGACATTGCTCCTTCCCACTTGGTCTAGGTGCTTCCGAGTTGTTGGGCAGCGTACCAGGTGTTCTGTTTATAAGTTCGGGCGTAAACTGACTGACTTGTAACTCCAAAGTCCTGATGGAAGATGCTTGCGATTGCATGATCGCATCGTTCTTTTCTATGTATTGTTTAAACAGTGCTTCCAAGGATGATGAATTAGATGAGGTGTTAGATGAAAAGGTTTGGTTGTGCGATTGCCTGTTCTGATAATTATTCTAACCTTGACCCTGGTTGTGAAAACCTAGAAGATTTCCTTTATTCCCGAAATGATTGGTCTGCATGTTTCTCTAGCCTCCCTGGTCGTTGTTCCCTCCCCAACTGAAGTTGGGATGATTCCTCTAACCTAATTTGTACATGTTGTTGAATGTTAGAGTATACTGACTATTGATTTGACGGGCAGACTTCCACTGAATGACCCCTTCCGCATTGTATACAGCTTACTGCTACCACTTGCATCAGCATATTGGCTTACGCTGCACTCTGAGAGAGATTTCCTTGATTTATAGTCATTGTCTAGAGGAGCAAGGTGACTATGGCCATCTGGGCGGCCAATGTGGTCATTGTATCCACTAGTACAATGGCGTTCTCTGCTTTCCTTCGTTCTGGACCTCTTCCTCCATACCCTTCATCTATCTAATCATCCGTATTTCGCGAGATGCGATCTAGAATGACTTTTGCTTCAGTATATGTTTTATCCATAAACCCTCCTACCGTAGAGGCGTCTACAACTGCTTGCGTTGCTATGTCCAGGCCATTGTAAAAAGTCTCCATGAGGACACAATCGGGAATCCCGATATACGGACAGTTTTTCACCAATCGTCGAAATCGCACCCATGTGGTGCTCAAAGTTTCGTTTTCTATTTGCTCAAAATTTAACACTTCTTGTCGTCTTTTTTCATTGATAGCGGGAGGGAAGAATTTCTTCATAAACCGTTCAACCAACTGATCCCACGAATTTATCTCATTTGGCTCTAATGAATGAGCCCACCTCTTTGCTTTGTCTCTAAGTGTGTTTGGAAAAAGATATAGTCTAATGCCTTCTGGAGTCACGCTAGGGATTGAGAATGTGTTGCACATCTCTACAAAACTGGTTAGATGTGCATGCGGGTCCTCTCCTTGCAAACCTTAAAACTGACCTGCATTCTAAATCATTTGGAGAATGACAAGCTGAATTTCAAATCTGGCGTTCTCTTCTACTGTAGGCCTTGTGATACCCGGTAAGAAGTCGTATAGATTAGGCGCCGCATAGTTCTTCATGGGAATGTTGCGGTCATTGGCTAGAAAGACTAGGTCTTGCAGCGGTTGATTCATTCCTTGATTCCCCTCAAGCCTCTCATTGTTGTTAGTCATATTTCTTCTACACCTAGTACGTTTTTGACGTGCTCTTCTATGAAAAGTTCTCTCGATCTCTGGGTCGGCGTTGAATTCTAGCTCTATTCCAGTATTCACGCACCGTCAGTTTGCTCTTCGCTTAAATAAACTGTACACCAGAAATCTGTCCTGCAAAATATCACAAAAATATTCAGCACTAAAATTGCCAATCCCCGGCAACGGCGCCAAAAACTTGTTCAATTATGAAATTGCGGCGGACGGAACGTAATGCAATGCTGCCGCAAAGACTAAATGATTGATGGATGTGATGATGATGATGTGCGTTGCTAAATCAGGCTTCTTGATAATAAATGTGATACTACGTTCTAAAATAATGTATGCGATGCTGCTTAGATGCGCTTGTAGTATGTGTTCATGTAGTACGTGCGTGTCACAAGTTTTCTTGCGCTGGAACCAAGTATAATTCCACCACAAGTTTCTTAGAGTGATCTAAGGTCAAACACGGGGATTGCGATGATAAATGCGATATTAATGTGATATATGCGACCGAAAACAAAATAATAATGAATTGTATTGGAAAAGTAAAATGCGACGACAAATAAAAAAAATGTGGTGACAAAATAAAATGCGGCGACAAACAAATAAATGGACAAATAAATAAACAAATAAATGAATAACTATGAAGTTATGCAAGTATCTGAGGGAATGCGATGGCAAGTCTTGTGAAATGTGTCAGAAAGAGAATGGGTTGGGGGAAAGGACATCGCAAGTTCGTCAATCCTGTTGAGGACGCAACTAAGGTTCCACTTTCCCTTGGCTTACACCTCTCAGTGATCGGCCGCGTTCCCATATCTCTATGGTGAATCAGGGATGAACGTTGCGAACGCAAGGTTGTTTCCATCTCTGTAAATACTTCTCGCTTTAATTAACCCATTCTATTAACCTTCTTTCGGGTGGTGGATTAACATCTTCACTTCTGCTCTCATAGGTGAAGATGCCGTTAAGCATGCGTTAGCTAAACTTAGCTGATTTCTTCAACAAGGATTAACTTACTTGCTTAATCCTTCCCCCTTACCTTGGAGGATTAGTTACACATGGTGAGAGAAATGGAAGATGAATGTATGCTGGAGAACAGAAAGATGAAGATGAATATGATAATGATATTAAAAGATAATGATAAAGCGTTTGTTACAGATGAATGAATGAAAGATTAGAAATGAATCACAGTTGATGAACAGAAAGTAAGATCAAGTTAGGACAACGTGTCAATGTCTTGACACGGATCACGAACAGAGTTGTTGCTTACCGGCATGTAGAAGAAGTGAGATGG
Organism: Benincasa hispida; assembly: GCF_009727055.1. NCBI lineage: Eukaryota > Viridiplantae > Streptophyta > Magnoliopsida > Cucurbitales > Cucurbitaceae > Benincasa > Benincasa hispida. Next base: position 19,957,578 of record NC_052355.1, on the reverse strand, counting down.
AAAACTTCCTTCTTAGGATAGTTTCCCAGGTAGAAATGATCTTTGCACAGAGCTTCTCTTCGAGATTATGAATGAATTTCTGGCTCTCGAGACTTCCTTTCGGACTTGTCTCGTTGTTCGTTGCTATCTTGATTCGCTCTAGGAGTGTTTCATATAAAATAAATTGGAAGAATAAGTTCTAAGTATAAGTGATGCGTTTATGCTTAGATGCGTTTTAAGTAATTGTAACGCGTTGGGGCGTCAGATATATGCAACAGAACGCACACAACTCCTAATGACGTTCAAGTTGTTCTAAATTAGACCCAAGTATAAATCTAATTTAGGTTCCTGGTAAGTCCAGAGTCGAATTTACGGATTCAGTTAACTAAACGCAGACCTTGTGTTGTATCTACTGTAGGGGTTTTCCTAAATAAATGTGAGAAATGTGTTATTTACACTAAATTGTTGTGCCTGTGCAAGAGATGCAAAAGAGTTGAGTAGTTAGTGATGGATCATGTGAGAATGGAGTTTAATGTAAGTGGACGCATCGGTCTAAGAGGAATGTACACAAACCAGGATGTGATGTGGATGAGATGGAGTGGTTTGCTTATCTTTTGTTCATGCGTTAGACTTCTTTCAACATTTCTCAATGCGAATAACATACAAAACCTATCTCTAGGATGCATGCGTCTAACACAGAATGCAATAGACACCAGTAAGTCTATCTCTAGCTGTACTAGGCGTCCTACTTGATGCAGTTTAGTCATTCTTTCGAACAATCTAAGTTAAAGATGTTTTTTTACTAATTTTTCAAGTTGGCTTGAGCGTTGGAATGAAGTTTGGCATAAAGTATTAATGCGTTCAACATAAACAAGAAATAAACAATGGCAAGTATGATGGATCAAATATATGAATTTTATAAAGAAACAGAGAGTCTTTACAAAAGCAATATTTAATCAAATGAAGTGAAAGCGATAAATGAGATGAAGGAAATTGAGTCAAGCCAAATAATACAATCTCTTGTATTTCTTTGGCTCAATCTCGTTGTGTACAATCACTTGTATAGGAATTGGATGAAGTGTCTTTCTCAAGAGTGGCTTCCTCCGCTCCCTGACTGGCGGTGGTGGTGGTTCTCAACCCTTCTAATCGTATGGCACCACAGCACAGCTTCTAAGAACTAAAAATATGACTTACAGAGAATAAGGATCTTGATAATTTTTCGAACTCCTTGACTCTGGAGGGACTTCATCTATTTATAGGTGTTGGTCACGTCCACTTGGTGAATGGGCAGCATTAAAGTCCATGCCCTGGTCAGCCGCCTGACTCTCGAAAGCTTTTCAGACGCCGCCTGCTGCAGGTGCCCATACTTGCAAGTGGTGATGTGACACAATCAGCCTGGAGCAATGAATCTTCTCTGCGTTGAACTCCCTCCGACCATGGCCCATGCGTTAGAGCTTTTCCTGCGGCACTTGTCTAATGCGTTAGCGTTAATCCTTGCGTTGAAATCTTATAATACAATGCGTTAATGCCATAATATTTAGTAATAAAACTTCTTTTGCATGAATTTGCTAATGTTTGAATAAATCCATGCGTTTCTTCTAAAAATGAGGAGAACCTATCATTAAAAACCTTAGTTGTTCCAACTTAAGAGCAAAAATAACTTGTATTTCTACAAGTTATCTCTCGTCTTTCTCCTGGATGTTCTACAAATGTCTCTTCAGACCAGCCTACCGCGAATTCTCTATCAATGTCTCTTCAGACCAGCCTCCTCTCTTTGGAATTGATGTAGCTATTTATAGACCTTGGCACCTCCTTTGTTATTGGTCCCGCTCTAAAAAGTTACTTTTTCTGCCACGGCTCGATGGAAACGTCCGCTCTGCTCCACATTTAATTTTTCAGATCATACAATAGAAAAGCTGTACAATTTCAAAATTCCCCGCGAATGCGTCGCTCTTTTTATCTACGATCGATCACCGTATGCGGTGCAAGTTCATGATCAATCTTCGCATGCGGTGCAAATGCGTTGCTCTTTTCGTCCACGATCGACCGTCACATTCGGTGCGAATGCGTTGCTCTTTTTGTCCTCAAGCGATCGTCACATGCGGTGACCTATTTCCTGCAAAACAAAGACTTGGACATCCCTTTTTGCCATCGCAATGGGGTCAGCGGGTGTGCTTCCGACATTTTACAACTTTTGTGTTTCTAAGTCAATTTCTATAAGTTCGACGCAACTTTTTCCTTCTTTTTGCCGCATATTCTAAATAAGATGGTATAAATAACTTGTATTTCTACAAGTTATCAGGAAATATGATTGGGTGTTTGATTCTAGATACACCTATCATAAGAGTCTTTTTCAAACCTTGGTTTAACACTTATAGAAAAATCAGTGGAGAATCACTCTACATGGAAATAATGAGGCATGCCAAATCATTGGAATTGGATTAGTTTCATTAAAGCTAGAGGATGGAACTATAAAACTCCTAAGAAATGTGAGGCATGTTCCACATCTTAAAAGAAATTTGATTTCCTTGGAGATGTTTGTGAAGGAATCGAATTCCTTGTAAATCCATGTGAACATCGTGCATTTCACAATTAATTTCAAAATTACAAAATAACAGAGAAGAACATATATAGAAATTCACAAGATAAACATATTAAAACCTATAAGCATACTTTTCTACAAAGAGGAAGAGGAAGAGAAGACCCACCCTTGTAGAATTTCTCTTCTTCATAAATTTCCTTTCCAAGATCATGAACAACACCTTCGCATGAACACAGGACACTACCATGCAACAACCTTCCTATTCTTCGACAAGGAATAAGGATGTGTGGGCTCCTTAGAGTTCTTGGCAGAAGGGAAGGAAAATTACTGAGAGTTTAGAGAGGGAATTCTTCTGTTTTTTCACATTAACATTTCACTCTCACTCATTGTGTTGTATTCTCAATAAAAATCAAATATGAAGAGGAAGAGGGAGGGAGTTGCTTTAACTCCCACCCACATGTTGAAGAATAACTCCCATGTAATGGGGCGTTATCAATTAATTATATAGTATAATATAATATGATATACATGATCAATTAACTAACTTAATTAATCATATAATATGCATTTTAATCACATTAAAATGCATACTTCTCTTATAACATATATTTTTAATACAAATCATATTCACATAAATTTTAACCTACAGTTTTTATATAAATATCATTTATATAAATAATATTTAAATCTCATTTATATAAATAATATTTAAATCTCATTTATATAAATAATATTTAAATCTCATTCAAATATTTTTCTCTCACATATTATATAGTTGTAATTATAAATCATAATCAACTATATATTATAATGTATCAATATACATTAAACTTTATATTAATCATATTAATATAACTAATACTTTTAACTCCCTTAAATAATTTGAACAATTCAAACTATTCCAAAAACAATTATTTCTTGTTTTATACTTAGTGAACTAGTAAGGCGATCTTATGGACTTACAGATTAGAAGCTCCAATGATATGAAATTAATTAATTAAAATCTTTAATTAAATTAATCAACATTCATTAACTGTTAGTCACTCCATTAAAGACTGACAGCTGCACTCTTTGCACCATGGATATATTTCTGTGTCTAGGAATATAACCAATCAATAGTAAGTTGACTCTTCACGAATTGCTCGTAACTCCAGCTGGGTCAAATTATCATTTTATCCGTATAGTTGCATATACCTTCTTAAGTACCATTGATCCCTCTAATGAATAATTAATTATAGTCCAACTATAAACTAGACCCCTCTCTGGCTAGTGAGAAGGTGAAACGCCTTATTGTTCAAGACCCAAAGTCAGCTCTTAAGTGAGCAATTCATCTACTTACTCTCAAGACAGAAAGGAGTAAATTCAATCTTGTAGAGTTGTGCTCCCAACTACCTACTTAGAAAAATTTTGAAAATGGTAGGCTTATTGAGTTGGTGAATCTGGCCATTCTCACTCATACAAATACAAAAATCTCCCTCATAGACAACAGTTCACAACTCACTTAGGATTAAGGTCAAGTCACCTATGGTCATCCAAGTGAAATGTTAATCTCTTCAAGTAACGATGTTATAAAGAGAGACTAATCATTTTAGAGTCCAATCTTATATAAACTCTTTGTATAGAATACCCCTACTCACATGTTTGTTAAGGGTCATCGTACTCATGATTGGTTATATCTAATGGACACAGAAATAATCTGTGGTAAGAAGAGTTTAGCTGTTGGTCTTTAGTGGAATGCCTGACAGTTAAAGAATGGTAGATCTCGTGGCTAAAGAGTTTAGTCAGCTATTCACAATCGTTGGAGCTTCGAGCCACAGGTTCATTAGGTCTCCTAGGTAGCTTGGATAAAGTCGAGAATCAGTGTTTGGGTCAGTTTGAAATGTTCAAATTGATGAGAGGGAGTTCAATTATATATGATATAATTGAACTAGTTAATTATATATGATATAATTGACTAAATGTATGAGATACATTATTTTGGAGGAAATTAGACATAAAAATGATTTATATCAAGTGCAGGAGAAATTACTATAGTAGATATGTGATATCAAACTATAGGGTAAGAATATAATATGATTATATTCATTTATTATTAAATTGATTCATTTTGAGATAATTGGTTGAAATATTCTCCCCAATCGTGCGTTAGTGGGAGAAGTCGAATTCGGTTGTTGTATTCGAAGAATAGAATGAAAATTTGTTTNATTATATTCATTTATTATTAAATTGGTTAATTATGAGATAATAGGCCGAATTATTCTCCTCAATCGGTGTTAGTGGGAGCAGCCGTATTCGGTTATGGTAACTGATGAATAAAATGAAAATTTGTTTCATTTGACAAAAACTTCAAAAAATTCGCAATCGGTGTGAAAAAAGTTTTGATCGCTTACCCGAGAGCCTATACAATAGAGTCTCGTCGTATAAACGATCGTACACTCGCATCTAAATGATCACACACCTTTCCCTAAATGATCGCTTAGCTTTCCTAAACGGTTGCTTAGCCTGTCGCATTTTCTAAATGATCGCATATCTTTTACTAGACGATCGCTTAGTAAAACCTACACAATCATGTAGCTTTATCTAAACGATAAGCATTTTGTTATACGATAACATTCTCTCCCACTTGCTTATTGTTTACACGATCTACCTTTCCACCTACATCTACCAAATTCACCAAAGACCACACTTTGGATTCTCACTCTGAGAATACCAAGGGCTTCAACTGGTGGTGTCGTCCCTACTGCTTACTTGTTAATGTTTGTTTGTGTTGCTGTCGTTCGTGTAGACAATCGTGCTGCCATAGCCGACTGATTTGATGGGCAATACAGTTCATGTAGAGGTTCTTTCGCTGCATTTGAGTTTGTTTTTGAAGAGAGACTTCAACTGGCATGAGAACTCATTCCCTTGTATTTTATTTACCAAAGCATACCGTTAATTAGTGCTAATTTGCATAACTATCTGTTAGAATGTATGTGTTGTATTTCGGTTACAATAAAATCAGAAAGATCCGAACGCACTCATGGATGCTCTTCGTTAAGAGTTCCTTCAATTGGTATCAGAGCCAGGTTCTGATATTCCAATTTCATTGTTGCAACGAATTACATATACATTCTTGGTGGGTGCATGTCTACTCTGTTTAATCGTTAAATTGCTGTCGATGTATGGATCAATGGATATTTTCTATGATGTTAGCCTTGGTTTGATTTAATTCTTTTACATTCTCGGTTGATTGTAAAGGCCCCTATGTTTTTGGGTATTATTAATTGTTATCGAGTCTGTGATTTAAAGTTAGTTTGAGTCTTGACTCGTTCGTGAAGAAGATCGAAGCAAGAGTTGCAGTTCTTCAAGGAAGGAGACGATCAAGGGTTAATCGGGTGGTGTAGACGATGGGCTAAGGGATTGCTGAGTATCGGGTCGTGTAGATGATGGGATGCTCACGTATCGTTTAACGCGGTCTCTTATACACATCTAGATGTGTATAAGAGACAGGTCTAGACGATGGGCTAAGCGATTGCTGAGTATCGGGTCGTGTAGATGATGGGATGCTCACGTATCGTTTAACACGCGCGCGCACTAGACGATCGTTTAGCTCAACAAGCTTCATCGCTTAGTAACTGACTAAATGATCACTTAGCAACGCACGGTAAATCGTTTACCTTTCGCCGCGTTAAGCAATCACCTAGACGATCAGGCTTGATAGTCTCGTTGTCATCTAAGCGATTGTTTAGCTTTTACGGCCATCGTCTAGTGCGCGCTAGGCGATCGTTTACCTTCAACGTTTACTAAACGATGGAGTTCTTCTGGCGGTGCAAGACTCGTTTCGCCTGTGAACCAGTTCGCTCAATGGAAAATGTAATAGATAGGGTTATTTCTTTCTGGTTTTTTGTAAAGGCTCATCCCGGTCCATTAATCCTTGGTTTATTACATGCGATGTATGGTTTTTATATGTCACCTTAGGTTATGCATTGATCATACATCATCTCTTTATTGTAAATGTTATAATTTAGAGAAGTGATTTAATTATGTAAGAGCATGCTCATGCATCATATAATATAGAGTTATATTTATGCATGCATAAGAAGCGTTGACATGCATCATCTTTATATTATAATTGTTATAGTATAAGGGTGAATGTGAAGCATGTTTTGATTGGTTATTACACGTATATATAAAAGTTATGTATAGTAATGACCAGACATTGCATGAAGCATGGCACATAGGTTACTTTATAAATGTTATAAACACCTTGTTGTGCGTAATAGGTTTTTTAGTTGTTTCATTTTAAAAGTTAAAGAGAAATTAGAACTAAAAGAAATAAGAAAGACATGCATGCTCACTTAGGTTTAATTCATGGTTTTATAATGTTTAAAACTTGGATCACATAGACCTAATATCACGGTTCTAATATGATTAGCAACCCTAAGGCTTTAATCGTTTTAATCAGTTTAATAGGATTAAATTGACTAATAAAAGGTTAAAGTGTAGCAAATCTATCTATAAGGGATCTTTTGTCTAAGGCGGGTTCTGTCTAGGCTGGGGTATTTAAGTTGACGAAAACATAACACCCCTATCTGGGAACTTACCTGGAAAGGTGAATTAGATAGATTTGATGTATGCATATAAGTTAAGGACAGTCTATTAAATTGTTTAAATGTGACTACTTGAACTTGTTCATAATTCATAGACAAACGTTGTTTATGAGCAAAGTTTATTAAAAGATGACTTAGACTAAAATCAGTAGCCGGGTTGTCTAGGTTAATGAACCCCTAGGTAGAACATTCAGTGGGAGGTACTTGGGGCATAAGACGCTTCACTTAAACCTTTCACATTTCTCATAAATAGTCCACATCGTGAGATCTACCCTCGGCCTCGAGGCACCTATGGCGTGCCCCCCTAACGGATGGTGTTTAGGTAGGTCAATATCAAGGTGGATGGAGAGAGTGTTCATAGTAAATGGGAGCGGGAAGTGCGACAGCGTATCCCTCGGTCTCCCTTGTTGGATTGAATAAAGTTATTACGCATCGCCTCGAGGCACCCTGTGAGTGTCTTGCTAAAGGATGACAGTTTTGCGCATTTCTTTATTTGATCTCCTGTAAGAGGATAAGGTAACTTAGTCTCTTGTTCTAATCTACTTTTTCTCTACGGTGGGCTCATTAGGGCGGGACTCTGGCACCGAAAGCAAGGGGTCACGCTTACGCGAAATTGTTAAAGGTTAACAGTTCTGGATCGAATCAATGGTGGCTGTTAGGTTCAATTCCAAGAGTTGGTTCTGCCTAATGGTTGAGAATGTTTCATCCCAGCGAAGGGGCATCTAATCACCCCATCGGTGACGTTTGTCCTGCCTCATTGGGGCATCATTGCAAAATAGAAGTCTTTAACTTAGGGTACTTGAAATTGTTTTGCAAAACTAATTGGTTAAATGTGGTTTAGCAAAATCTAATAAAGTTTTGTTTGTATTTTTACCAATAAGTTTTAAAAATGGCAACAACCACGTTAGCTTTGCTTAGCGCCAAAAATTAACTAGCGACAATTTTTCGACATGGAAACACATGATCACGACGATTCTTATCATCAAGGATCTTATGTTCACTCTTACGGAGGTCTATCCTTCTATTTAAGCTCCAAATGCTGCTCGAAATGTTCAGGAGGAATACGAGCAATGAACACGGGCGAATGAGAAGACTTGAGCCTACATCTTGGCAAGGCTTTCTGAAGTCTTGGCCAAGAAACATGAGCCCATGGTCTCAGCATATGAGATCATGGAGCCCCTGTGGGGATGTTTGGACAACCGTCTAAACAGCTTATGCATGAGGCTCTTAAGTATATTGATGCGTTGGTTTATCATGCGATGATGTGTGGATGCGATGATCATACAAATTTTCCTAACAAAGCTTAAGTATAAGCCTTCTTAGGTTTCTGGTAAGTCCAGTGTCGAACACATGGACTACTAAATAGATATGTGACAGACTCTCTGGTTCTATTGCTGTGGTGATAAAGAAGTAGATCGTGTTTTGATTTAGACTTTCCTATGCGATGGAGTTGAACGCGGAGTGATGAAAGTGTAGTCTTATAATAAGTATGCGATGAAGGGGTTGAAAAGCGATTTAGCTAACATTTCTCAAGGTTGTGTACAAGTCATGTGATCATGCTATACACAAATATTAGTATTATATTTCTCAATGCATAATGCCATATTTCCTATTTCTAGGATGCATACGATGTGTATGGAAAGCAGCAAAGAGAACTTATCTCTAAGTCTCTACTCTTGCTTATGCGATCTAATCCGACTCTCTCAAGCCTAGATTCTATCTTTAGACTATTCTCTCATGTACTTCCAAATGATGAATGATGCATACATAAGACAAGATGATTGCATAAAATGCATAGCTTAAGTCATGCTAGCTAAGTATTTCTTAACCCATTCACAAATTTGTGGTCCTATGAATGTGCGAGCCCGAGGTGGCTATGAGTATTTTATCAGTTTCACTGATGATTACTCTAAGTATGGGTATGTTTGTCTTATGCAACGGAAGTATGAATTCTTTGAAAAATTCAAAGAGTTCAAGGCTGAAGTTGAAAACACTTGGACAGGCAGATTAAAACACTTCGACTGGATTGAGGTGCAGAGTTTTTGGACTTGGGATTCCAGAACTATTTGATAGAACATGGAATCGCTTTCCAACTCTCAGCACCAGGTACATCTCAGCAGAATGGTGTAACAGAGAGGAGAAATGAACCTTGTTGGACATGGTTCGTTCGATGATGAGTTACGCTTCCTTACTGGACTCATTTTGGGGTTTCGCAGTGCAGCCTGCGATATACATACTCAACTATGTTCCCTTCAAGAGTGTTGTGAGAACACCTTTGGATTTGTGGATCAGGCGTAAAGCTAGTTTATGTCATTTCCGCATTTGGGGTTGCCTTGCACATGTGCTTGAGGCTAATCCCAAGAATTTGGAACCACGGTCGAGGTTATCCCTCTTTGTAGGCTACCCCAAAGATACACGAGGGGTTATTTTTATGATCCAATGAAACATAGGGTGTTTGTTTCAATGAACGCTACTTTCCTAGAGAAGGATCATATAAGGGAGCACAATCCATGAAGTAAAGTCGTGTTGCGTGACCTTTCCAATGAAACTACCGAAATTTCAACAAGAGTTGTTGAAGAGCGTATTACATCAGCAAGAGTTGTTGATGCGAGTTCATCAAGTAGGTCGGTTCCACCTAAAAAGTTTAGGGAACCTTGACGTAGTGGGTGGGAGGGTTGCGAACTTGCCCGTTCTCTGTCTGGGTTTCATGGAAATCCTTGCTATGGTAGCAGATGGCAATGTTGAGGATCCGTAGTCTTATTAGAAGGTAATGGAGGATGTTGACTGAGATGAATGGGTCAAAGCCATGGATCTCGAGATGGAGTCGATGTACTTCAACTCAGTATGGGATCTTGTAGATCAGCTTGATGAGGTGAGACCTATAGGTTGTAAATGAATCTATAAGCGCAAAAGAGGTGCTGATGGGAAGGTACAGACCTTCAAGGCTCGACTTGTGGCAAAGGGTTATACCTAAGTAAAAGAAGTCGACTATGAGGAGACTTTCCTGCCTGTTGCTATGCTAAAGTCGATCCGCATCCTCCTGTCCATTGTAGCTTATTATAACTATGAGATCGGGCAAATGGACGTCAAGAAGGCCTTTCTGTATGGCAATCTTGAGTAGACCATTTATATGGTGCAACCCGAGAGATTCATAACCCAAGGTCAAGAGCAAAAGGTTTGCAAGCTGAATCGGTCCATTTACGGGCTGAAACAGGCGTCTCGATCTTAGAACATACGGTTTGATACTGCGATCAAGTCGTATGGCTTTGACCAGAACGTTGATGAACCTTGTGTCTATAAGAAGATCATTAACTCTTCAGTAGTCTTCTTAGTGTTGTATATATATGATATATATATGATATACTACTCGTTGGGAATGATGTAGGTCTACTGACTATAGTTAAGAACTAGTTAGTGACCCAATTTCAAATGAAATATTTGGGAGAGGCTCAATTTGTTCCAAGTATATAGATCTTTTGGAATCATAAGAATAAAGTGCTAGCACTATCTCAGGCATCGTACATTGACAAGATGTTGTTTAAGTACTCGATGCAAGACACCAAGAAGGGCCTACTGCCATTCAGGCATGGAGTCACTTTGTCTAAGGACATGTGTCCTAAGACGCCTCAAGAGATTGAGGAGATGGGATGGGTCCCATATACGTCTGCCGTTGGCAGTTTGATGTACATGATGCTCTGTACTCATCCAGACATCTGCTACGCTGTGCATAGTCAGTAGGTATTAGTCTAACCCAGGCTAGGGTCACTGAACCGCAATGAAGAACATTCTAAAGTATCTTCAGAGAACGAGGGACTACATGCTTATGTATGGATCCAGGAATTTTGATCCTTACTGAATACAACGGTTTCTGACTTTCAGACTGATAAGAACTCTCGCAAGTTCACATCAGGGTCAGTCTTTTACTCTTAACGAAGGAGCTGTAGTATGGCAAAGCACTAAGCAGGGTTGCATCACTGACTATCCACTATGAAGGCGGAGTACGTAGTGGCTTGTGAAGTTGTTAAGAGGCTGTCTAGCTCAAAGAAGTTCTTTATAGAACTGGAAGTTGTTCCATATATGTCTAGGCCCATTACCCTTTATGTGTGATAATAGTGAGGCAGTGCGAACTCCAAGGAGCCGAGGAGTCACAGGCGCAGAAAACACATAGAGTGGAAGTATCATCTGATCCGCGAGATAGTGCATCGAGGAGACGTGATCGTCACGAAGATCACTGGGGCACAATTTTGCTGACCCATTTACGAAGGCTTTCACGGCTACAGTGTTTAAGGGTCACCTTCAAAGCATGGGTCTACAGGATCGCCCGCGGCTAGACTAGGGCAAGTGGGAGATTTTCTTGTGCTGGGCTTTTATGCCTTAGTTTATTGTTTTGTACTAGTTTTATGTACACCTCACTTCACTTTAGGACAAATGGGAGATTGTTAGGGTTGATGCTCTAAAGTCTCGTGTTCTATAGTTTGTAAACAGTTTGTACAGACGCTTGTGTTGTATAATATATGATATTTTACTTCACATCTTGTTTTTACTTAGTTGTATGTTTTATTTACTTTACACAAACCAATAAATGTAAAATCCCTGGTTATCTATATGTAACTTAAGCATGTATGTGGTGACATACAAGTGGATCATGTCTTGAGTGATAACCAAAATGGTCTGTAGTATATGGATATAGGAGGGAAACCTTATCCTAGTAATGCTACGGATGCGGCCCGCTTTGTGGAATGGTCACAAGTGTTGTGACTTGTCACAGATCGTCTGATTCTGATCATTCGTGTAGGGGACATGCAAGCGGAGGCATCCTATACAAAGAGTTTGTATAAGACTTGACCACAAAGTGTTAACGTCTCGTTATATAACACCGTTCATGACAGAGACTTCACTTCACTAGGATGACCATAGGTAACATGACCTCAATCCTAAGTGAGTTGGGAACTCCTGCCATTGAGTGCAGTCCTTTGATTTGTATGGGTGCGAGTGGCCAGGTCGCTGATTCAAACCTACCATTTTAGGGATTCGTCTGATTTGGGAGCTGGGAACTCAACTACACAAGATGGAATTCACTCCTTCCCCAAGATAGGGGCAAGTAGATAGATAGCTCCCTTAAAGACTAATTCCAGGGCTTGAACGATGTGGCGCCACACATCTTCTCTTGGCTCGAAAGGTGTTCACACATAATTGGACTATGTTGTATTGTTCATTAGAGGAATTAGTAGAACTTAAGGTGTGAGATGTAACTACAGGGGTAAAACGGTAAATTGGCACAGCTGTACATACGAACATCTGTGAAGGGTCATCGTACTCATGATTGGTTATATCCGATGGATACAAAAGTATATCTGTGGTAAGAAGAGTTCAGCTGTTGGTCTTTAGTAGAATGCCAAACAGTTAACGGATGGTGGATCTCGTGGCTAAAGAGTTTAGTCAGCTATTCACGTACAATTGGAGCTTCGAGCCACAAGTCCATTAGGTCCCCTAGGTAGCTTGGATAAAGTCGAGAATCAGTGTTTGGGTCTGTAACGACCCGAGTTTAGAAGGGGTACATGAATGAACCGATATCACATCTGAATGAGAGGGATCCTGAGGACATGAAAGTATGGTTAAGAAAGGCTTAAAAGAATTGAAAGTTACTATCTATACCAACAAGGTGCACCTTCCTTTTCTAGGATGCATGTGAGTGAGGACAAAACATCCTAAAAGGACCCGTATGGAAAGAAAGGAAGTTAATAAATAAAGTGGAATAAGGAAAAGAATAAAATAAAATTTATTTTATTTCCTTTTAAGTTTTAAGTTTTTTTAATTATTATTATTATTTTTTTATAAAAACAATTTTTTCCCTACTTCTTCTTCCTTACGTTTCTCGAGCCGCCAGACCCCCCCTGAAACTCTTATTTTCCTCCTTGTGCTGCTGATTTGACCGACCATTCAGCCACCCTAGTCAGTCGTGCCTCCAGTCATGCCACCATGGACCTCGCCTGCTGCTCATGAAGTTTACTAAACGATCACCTAGCGTGTCGCATTTTCAAAACGATCGTATACCTTTTACTAGACGATCGCTTAGTAAAACCAACACGATTGTGTAACTTTATCTAAACGATAAGCATTCTACTATATGATAGCATTCTCTCCCACTTGCTTATCGTCTACATGATCTTCCTTTCCTGCTACCTCTACCAAATTCACCAAAGACCACACTTTGGATTGTCACTCTGAGAATACCAAAGGTTCCAACTGGTGGTGTTGTCCCCATTGCTTACTTGTTCATGCTTGTTTGTGTTTCTGTCGTTCGTGTAGACGATCGTGCTGTCGTAGTGTTGGATCGACACCATAATGCAGCGGAAGGGAACAGGATCCATAAGCATTCTAATTCATTAATTTTGGTTGAAAAGAAACATGCTAAAACAGAGTATAATGGGTTTCAAGAACATACCTTGACCGAACCATCGAAATCTCTATTTCCAACTGCTAAATCCTCCAAATCCTTGTGTAGAGCACCACAAGATCTTCTCTACTATCCTCTTGGTGCTCTAGATTGAGTTGTGGGACTCAACTGGAATCAAAGAGAATATGAAGAAAGCTCATTGAATCAACCCATTGAAGAACATCTTTTTCATCTGAATTTTTCCGCAAAAATTCAATCAGTTCCTCATCAATTCTTCACTCCAATCTCTTCAATATATTACAAATTATGCAAAGAGATGTATTGCATGGGATGCAGCTCATGCTTGGAGTAAACCAAAGGAAAAGGTAGGTTCCTTGTAAGCTAGTTGGAGATGAACATGAAAAACCCATTTTCAATTTTGTGTAATTTTTCAATTTCCAAAATCTATTTTGATTTTAAAATCATATTTTATTTCTAAAATCAAAATTTATTGATTTTACAAATTAATTTTCTAATGAAATTAATAAATAATTATTTAAACAATTTAAATAATTCTAATTAATTTAATATCCAATATTAAATTAATTTTTACACAAATTCATCTTCATATATTTAAATCATATTTAAATATATTTTCTCCAGTTCTGTTTGATTCTAATTTGAACATTTCAAATTAACTTATCACGCTATTCTAGGCTAATCCATTTCTGAGCTAGTAGGGGGACCTCATGAACCTACAGATCAAGGGCTCCAACGATCTGAGATTAATCGGCTAAACTCATTAGACTGATCTAACCCCCATTCGTTAACTAATGGGTCACTCCACTAAAGCCCATAGTTGAACTCCCCTCATTGTAGATATATTATGTCCACTTGATATAACCATGATTAGTAAGTTAACCCTTCACAGGTTGTTCGTAATAACGGCTGGGTCAAATCTCTGCTTTACCCCCGAAATTATCTTTTGTTCCTTAAGTCCTCAATGATCCCCTAATGAATAATTGTTTTATGATCCAATCACAAAACCGAGTCCCTCTCATACTAAATAAGAGGGTGAGATCCCTTGTTCAAGCCCCAGAATCAACACTTAAGGGAGCAACCTCTCTACTATCCCTAAAGCGAGTAGGAGTGAATTCCCTCTTGCACCTTATGTTCCCAGCTATCTATCCAGTCTTACCCTTGAAATGGCAGTCATATTGAGCCTGTGCTGTTGAGCCAATCCTCACCTATGCAAATCTAGATGCAATCCCAGATAAATAGGAGTTCATAATTAGCTCAGGATTAAGGTCAAGTTACCTAGGTCATTGCTTTGAAATAGTTAGTCTTAAACAGTAAACCGTTATAAATTAAGAGTGACTCATTTCGTGGTCCAATCTTGTACAAACCCTTTTGCACAAGGACACCCCTACTCTTCATGTCCAGCATGAACGAATTAGAATCACTTCGTTTGTAGCACATAACTCCTAGTAAAACCTACAAAGCAGGTCGTATCCAATAGTTACCAGAATAAGGAACCCAACCTTATCCATGTACTATAGATCATTTTGACTATTTACTCGAACCTGATCCACCTTAATATCTCCACATAAAGTTCAAGTACTCATCCAATAGTCAAGGGACTTTTAGATTTATTGGATTTATATTCAAGCAATAGATCCATTCAATAACACCTTTATTGAATTTTCAGAATAAGCTCCATTGTTTACATACCACGAGTTTTAGGACATAAAACCCAACATGTAGCCGACTGATTTGCTGGGTGATATACTTCGTGTAGAGGTTCTTCTACTGCAATTGAGTTCATTTTTTAAGAGAGTCTTCAACTGGTATGAGAACTCATTCCCTTGTATTTTATTTACCAAAGCATGTCGTTAATTAGTGTTAATTTTCATAACTATCTGTTAGAATGTATGAGTTATATTTCGGTCACAATGAAATCGGAAAGGTTCAAATGCACTCATGGATGCTCTTGCTTAAGAGTTCCTTCATCCACATGAACGATCAGGATAAGATTGTCTTTTACAACTATTATAATAATTACAAAGTGGGTCATAACCGTAGTCTCACCAAGATAAGGTACCCAAGCTTATCCATATAATACAAACCATTTAGGTTATTACTTAAACATGATCTACCTGTATGTCAACCACATACATGTTTAAGTTACATGAAATAAACTTGGAACTTAGTTTATTGGATAGTGTTAATGCATATTAAATGTCAAATAAAATAACATCTTATTTTATTAAATAAATAGTTTGTATACAAAATTTACAAACTACGAAACCCATGAGATTTAGGGCATCAACCCCAACAGCTTGACTCTCTAGGGTGTGAATACAGGGGGAAAAGGTGGCTGCCTCGAAGTCCTTAAGGATTTCGAAGTTGTTTTGGTTGGTAAGAAGGTAAATGACTTATTCATTGTGAGGGGGGTTGAAATGGTGAATGGAGCCTGTTGGGAATGGTGTCCTAATTCTCCCAGAGTCTTATAGTTTGTAAATAGTTTGTACACATTGTTATAAATAAAATAAGTGTTATTTTATTTACATTTACTCATATCCAATAAACTAAGATCTATGGTTATTTTATGTAAACTTAATCATGTGTTTGAGACATACAAGTGGATCATGCCTTAAGTAATAACCTAAATGATTTGTAGTATAAGGATAAAGGAGGGATACCTTATCTTGGTGACACTACGGATACGACCCGCTTTGTAGATAGCTACAAGTATCGTAACGTGCTACAGATGGTCTTATCCTGACCATTCATGTGGAAACATGCGAACGGGGGTGTCCTATACAAAGAGTTTGTATAAGACCGAACTACGAGATGATTAGTCTCTTTATATAACATCAATGATAATTGAGACTTACATTTCACTAAAATGACAATAGGTGACATGACTTTAATCTTGAGTATTTTTGGAACTCCTGCCTATAAGGGCGGTTCTTTGATTAGTATGGGTGAGAGTGGCCAGATTGCCAACTCAACAAGTCTACCTTTTTGGGGATTCGTCTGATTGGGGAGCTGGGAACTCAGTTACACAAGACGGCATTCACTCCTTCCCCAAAGCAGGGGTAAGTAGATAAATTGCTCCCTTAAGGGTTGATTCTGGGTCTTGAACATAGTGGCCACATCCTCTCTTTGGAAGAGAGGACCCAGTCATAGGAAGACTATGACTTATTGTTCATTAGAGGAATCAGTGGTACTCAAGGAGTTAGATGTACTCAAGAAGTTAGATGTAACTACATGAGCACAATTTGTGAAGGGTTATCGCACTATTGATTGGTTATATGGACATAGAAATATATCTGTAGTGCGAAAAGTACAACTGTCGGTCCTTAGTGGGGTGCTCAACAGTTAATGGATGGTGGATCTCGTGACTAAAGAGTTTAGTCAGTTATTCACGTACCGTTAAAGCTTCAAGCTACAGATCCATAAGGTCTGCTTGGTAGCTCAATGGGTTCAAGTTGAGAATCAAATTTTGGGCTAGTTTGAAGTGTTCAAATTAACAAGAGAAAATTCAATTATATGTGATTTAATTAGTATGATGTATGAGATACATTAATTGGAGAAATTAATGTAAATACGATTTACATTAAGTACCATAAAATAGAAAAAGAACTATGGTTTGTATGTTTCATGAGATGAAATATTAAAACTATAGGTTATAAATATAATATGATAAGTTGGTTATCATATTTATTTATAATATATTAATTATATGATAATTAATTTTTTCCTCTAATAACCGATTAAGTGGGAGGTTATTGGAAGTTTTATAGTAACCGTGAGATAAAAAGAAAAATTGTTTTCCTAAATTTAGAAGTTGTTCCATTCGGAAATTACTCATGGAAAAAGCTATCAAGTAAAAGAATTTTAGTAAGCGATAGCGTTGATAGAGACTAAACGATCATGAGAGTTGACTATACGATAGTCATTCAGCTGATCGTTGCTACACGATCGAGTAGCAAAGTCTATGTGATAGGCTTCATTTACTAAACGATCGAGTACATCGTCTACACGATAGACAATTTCATATCTCCCACTTACTCGATCATAGACCTCCTTTCTTCCTCAAGTCAAGATCTTGAGCCCACAACTTCTGGATTCTCACACCAAGAATACCAAGGTAATACTTGTGGTAGTGTCCTTACTCTGTGCGTGAATCGAGTTGGACTCGATTGGGTTTGTGGAGGTTGTGTTCGTTGTTCATGCTGTTGGTCGCAGTTTGTTTATTGCGTTCAAGTGTTGTTGTGGATGCATTGTAGATTGATCAAGGTATTCTTGAAGAATGGTTCTTCAAAGGTACGCATACTCTATCCCTTGAATCACTTGTAGCATGCTGTAATTTTTATATATGCATGACCTGTTAGTTTTCGTTTTAGACTGTAATTGTTTATGTTCAATCTGAATGGAATTTGGAACGATCCCTTCTGTTGCTCATGGAAATCACCGTGTTTGATTTCCTTCAATTGGTATCAGAGCCAGGTTGTTCTGATTTGAAATTCCTTTACTGTTTTGAACTTCTTTTACAGTAGTGGTGGGTTTTAAGTATGTTCTATAATGCGTTTAAATGTTAAATGTGTTTTTAGATGTGTTGATAGATGTTTACGTGATGGTTACCTTTGTTTAAAGCTTTCTTTAAGTTTAGAAAGTGTTAATTTGTAAGGGCCCTTGCGTTTTTTAGCATAATTAACAAGCAATCGAGTCTGTATTCAAAGCGTTTGAAGTTGTTTGAGTCATTTTTTATGAAGTTTCGAAGCATGGAGATGCAGTTCTCATCGAGGAAGAAGACCAAAGGTTGGTCGTATTGTGTAGCCCAGGCTAAAAGATCGTTGAGATTTGGCTAAATGATCATGTAGAAGAGTTCTGCTTGATTGTGTAGTATTTACTAAACGATCGTTTAGCTAATGCTAAACGATGGGGTAAAGAGTTTACTTTATCGCATAGTGTTTGTTGCTCGATCGCATGGATGCTTGAGGTAAATGATCGCATAGAGTTTTAACACTCATCGTTTAATAAAAGGCACGCGCACTAAATGATCGTGTAGCTCAGCATGCTTCATCACATAGTCACTGACTACACAATCACACGGTATACAATACCTTACGCTTGCTTAGCGATCATTTAGAAGATTATGCTTCACCGTATCGTTGTCGTCTACTTGATTGTTTAAGGCTTGCATTGCACGATGTGCTCTGCACGATCACGTGTCTTCATGCTTCATCGCATAGTCAAAGGTACACGATCGTTGCTAATTGATCCTTTATGCTCACATAGCATTGCTAAACGATTGAGTAAAGAGTTTACTCTATCATGTAGAAGATCACAAGGATTTGGTACACGATCAAGGAGACGCGAGCTTTGCCCGGACGGTTCAAGACCCGGTTCGCCTGCTTGAACCGGTTGACTCATTACCCTTTGTAATAGTTAGCTTTGTTTTTTAGGATTTAAGGCTAATTATCCTTGTTCATCAACTTTTACTTAATGTACATGAGATGTGTGTTTGTTTATATGCCATAGTGTATGACATATAGATTTAAAACCCAACTTAGGTTATGCATTTTATTCATGCATCATATATTATAAGTGTTATAATATAGTTATTGGTATGATGAAATTACAAGAAAGAATGCACATGCATCATGAAATATAAGAGTTATATTTATGCATGGATTAAGCATATTCATGCATCATCTTTATATTATATGAGTTATAGTATAAGGGTGTATGGAAGCATGTATGCTTGGTTCATTTCTTTGTTATATAAGTGTTGTATAAAAGTAGTATGCAATGAACAATGCATGGAGCATGACACTTAGGCTTATTTATAAGAGTTATGAATGTCTTGTATGTGTTGCTTTGCATTGTGGATGGTTTTGGTTATTTCTTGTTATAAGTGTTATAATGAAAATTAGAACTAAAATCAATAATAAAGAGCTGCATGCGAACTTAGGTGAACTCAGTTTTAAAAGGGTTTTAAAATTGGATTGAGATAAACCTAAGTTCATGGTTCTAATGAGATTAGCAACCTAAGTTTAATCTTTTAAATCGGTTTAATAGGATTAAATTGATTTCCATAAAAGATTAAATTTATATTAATTCTATCTATAAGGGACTTTTGTCTAAGGTGGGTTCTGTCTAGATTGGGGTATTTAAGTTGATGGAAATGGAACACTCCTACCTGGGAACCTACCTGGAAAGGTGAATTAGATAGATTTGCTACAAGCACGCAACAATTGATTAAAGTTTTCGTTAAAGAGTTTAATGAATGACGATAAAAAGTTGTTCAACTTTCCAAAGTAAGTGTTACTTTTGGGCAAACCTAAAAAGTCACTTAGTTAAAATCGCTAGCCGTCTTTTTTCTAAGTAAACTAAACCCTAAGTTATAAAATACTCAATGGGAGAAAAAGATATATATGATATGTCAATTCCACTCACGTTTCTCCCTTAATGTTCACACCGTGAGATTGATGCTTGGCCTCGTGCTGCCTTGGGAGCATCCCCTTTCGGATGGTGTTTGCATGAGTCAATATCAAAGTGGACGGAGAGAGTGTTTATAGTAAGTGGGTGAAGGATGTGTGTCAACATATCCTGCGGTCTCCTTCATTGGTTTGCACTGTGAGATTTTCTTGCACTACCTTGTGGCACCCTGGGAGTGTCCCCCTTCAGATGGTTTTGTGCAGTTGGTCAATATCAAGGTGAACTCTAGAAATGGATAGGGTCGCTTTAGTTTTTTCCCCAATCGGGTTTTTTCCCTTTGGATTGGCTGCTTGGGGCGGAACTCTAGGATCTAAAATGAAGGGTCGCACTTATGGAAAATTGTTAAGCAAGTTAATGATTTCTTGACCAAATCAATGATGGCTAGTCGTTATAGGAACACGAGTTGTTCTAGTATTAATGACTGGTTGAGAGTGTCTCAATTCAGAGGAGGGATAAATTGACTACCCTTCAGTGGCTTTTATCCTAAACCATTGAAACATCATTGCATATAACGACCTGACCCCCTAGGACTTAAGTTAGGCCGTTACTAAATACATGCATGCATGGAACTTAAAACGACACTCTTTTATGCTGAAATAAATGCTAAGAATATAAGGTAAGTGCAAAAGGTTTCATTAAATTCAAATATCAAAAACAACAATAGGGTACCCATAAATCATAAATGATAATAAATAAGTCTGAAAACGATTCTTAATAGTAAGTTTCAAACATCAAAACTGAAAGTTAAAAAAAACATGAAAAGAAATCTAAATCTCATGAGCAGAAGCATAAAACTAGTCCCAGTGGCTCGATCACGAATTCCACTCGTCCATCGCCGGTGCATCTCTACCCTTACCTGAAACAACAACATGAGAAAGAATGAGTATAAAATACTCAGTAAGTAACCTCACTACTAGGGTCAGATTAGGCATCTATGTCCTCTAGATGCCTACCTCTGGTGGAATATATAAACTATCCTATACCTCATGGGACACATACATACATGAAAAACTGAGTTCTATCCTACTGTACCTAAATATGCCACTACCTCTAGTGAATCCCGAAAGAAATACAATCTGGTGAATCCCGAAGGAAACACAAACTGGTGAATCCCGAAGGAAATACAAACTGGTGAATCCCAAAGGAAACACAAACTGGTGAATCCCAAAGGGAACACAAACTGGTGAATCCTGAAGGAAACACAATATCTGGTGAATCCTGAAGGAAACACAAACTGGTGAATCCCAAAGGGAACACAAACTGGTGAATCCTGAAGGAAACATAATATCTGGTGAATCCTGAAGGAAACACAAACTGGTGAATTTCAAAGGGAACACAAACTGGTGAATCCTGAAGGAAACACAATATCTGGTGAATCCTGAAGGAAACACAAACTGGTGAATTCCAAAGGGAACACAAACTGGTGAATCCTGAAGGAAACACAAATCTGGTGAATCCTGAAGGAAACACAAACTGGTGAATCTCGAAGGAAACACAATATCTGGTGAATCCCGAAGGAAACACAATGTCAGACCCCGCCCCAGATTACTCTTTTAATCCAGATGGAGTGGTGACTGCAGTAGTTACCAACCCTTTTGCTGGCACTTACTGCCTAATTAACCTGTTAAATAGTTTCAAACCCTTAGAAAATATATATCATCAATACACTGTACAATTAATTCAGAACTTAACACATTTATATTACAGGGCTTTTCAGCATTGTTCATACATGACTCTTACAATTTAGTGAGCCCCAACTAGAATACTAGTCACTAGACAGATACATGTGTACTAACTAAATACAGGTTTTCAATTAAGCTTTCTTCAACCTGATTCTTTAAGTGGCAGAGCAGCAGCAGCGAACTCTTTTGGGAACTGACCGCTAGCTGAAAGGAAAACATTTGAAAACATGAACTGGAAGCCCAGTGAGTGACTAACATTTAAGCATAACGTTCATACATAAATTTCATATCAAAACTGAAAGCTTTTACTGAAACATAAACTTGGCAACTATTATTCATGTTATCATCAACATCATATAGCATTTTTATGCTTTGTTGGACTATGCCTTAGCCTATCAGTCTAGAGTGGCCCTCATGCTCACTCTTTATCATCCTTTACTACATTACTACTTAACTAGGAAGGAACATTTTCTGTTCACTTCCTACAATCATAATCTACATCCTTAGTTGGAAGATAACCTTTACTCAATCTCTCAACATCAAACCATGGCTAAATTGGAGTGTTCTCAACACTACCAATAACAACTTTACATTTATTTGTACAATTCTAGTTTAAGTACTGTCATACCTTAGGTACTATTGCTTAGATACCTTCTCCATGTACTTCAGTATCGAGCTGCTCATATACCTTCTCCATGTCCTTCAGTATCGAGCTATTCAAATTCCAGGACAATGCTTCAGTACCTTCTCCATGTACTTTAGTACTGAGCTATTCACATTCTAGTCCAAACCTCCGTACCTTCTTCGAGTACCTCAGCACCGGGCTATTTATACCTGCTTGCATATTCTTATCTCTTAATAACTTAGTTGCCCAAACACATTCCTTACTAACGCATCCTCATGGTCATTGTAAAGTATAACATAAACATAATATTAATGTGAGATGCATTGCTACATAGCTATTTGAGAATAATTGTCATATATAGCTTTCAGTAAAAATGCATTGCTAAACATTCATAAGCTTAAGCAATTGACTTAAAACATTTAAAGCATTTAGAGTCACTCACAGTCTTTGGCAATCTCCTTCAAGTATATGCTTACTGTGTGTTGAACACTTAGCCAAATTCTGAGGCCTTAACTTGACTAGGCAGTAACTTCATTACCATGCGTCCATGCCTTGCATCCATACATTGCGTTAGGCGTTCAAGCCTCCGATGCGTCCAAGTCTTCAGCTCATGCTTACTACCCATCGCATGGCCTTTCGCATAGCAATCTTTGCACCCATCGCTCAGCTCATGCACCCATCTTGTGGCACATCAATGCATGCCCCATGCGTTCGTTCGGTTGTGCCCATCATCCGACTTGTACGACCGTCTTGTGGCACATCAACACGTGCCCCATGCGTTCGTCCGGTTGCGCCCATCATCCGACTTGTGTGCCCATCTGGTGGCACATCGACGCATGCCCCATATGTTCATCTGATTGTGCCTATCATCCAATGCAACCTTGTACTTATGGTTTCAATATGCATTACATGGTCTGATGCTTCTCAGTGCATCCTTGCGCCCATTCAACCTCCAATGCATGTGCTTATCATCCTTGTCAAGCCCTTAAAGCTGCTTGCTTGCACAACCCAAGCAGCTGCCTGCTTGCTCAAGATTCCGATTTAATTTACAATTTTAATAACTAATTTTCCAGGCCTTTTCTCAAGTAATTTCCTTCTACAAACATTCTCTAAATTATCTTAGCAAGCTTAACTTAAAATTTCAGCTCAGAATTCCTTGTGGTTATGCCAGAATCCTTAAATTATCAAGACTAGCCCAACTTACCCGAGAATTCGACCTCCAGCCGGATTCTTCATACTCTAGCTCGATTCTGCTAGAATCTCCCTCTAACATATTAACCTCAACAACTAGACATACTTAGTGTTTGAATGGCTTTGAAATTACTTCATTTTCCTGAGTCAATTTCTCTAACCTTCTGTTTGAAGTCAGACTTCTTCTTTTAAACTAACAGCTGCATGCTTTCCTTTTAACATCAGGCTGCCACCTCATGCTTAGAGGATTATGTCAAACCTGAGTATGACAGCTGGCTTAGCTAATCAATCTCCAAGATAATCTTTCCTTCTTGGCTATTAACGCAAGGGTCAGCTCCCAGGCCAACGCTTGCAACCACATGGCCGCATACCTCCTTCTCAACGCATTGCCCAATCTAGTTAACGCATAGCTCATCTAGAGGCTTTTGCATCCTTCCTTTGGTCGCACATTTCTAAGCCAACGCATTTCCTAGCCCATGCATAGCTTTTATCATATCAACCATGCATTAAACCTTCCTCGCTTCGTAGCATAACACCAAAACATAGGCCGCATGGCGCCAACGCATAGGCTGTATAGTACCAACACATAGGCTGTATAGTACCAATGCATAACACTTTACCAACGCATAGTACCTTACCAATGCATAGTGTAGCACTGCTGCGTCCATCGCGGCATATCATCGTACAACACTGTCGTGTTCATCGCGTCCATCGCGGCATATCATCGCATAGCACTGCCGCGTCCAATGCCGCATGCATCCCTCGCTACATGCCATCCCTCGTCCCATGCCTCGCACCGTATCAACGCATGCCTTCGCCTCACCGCATGCCTTTGGCTGCTTACCAACACATCATAACTTTCACTCATGCATTCACCCTTGGTACCAACACATAGCTTATCCTTACCTTCAACACTTAGCCTCTACAAGCCTTGGTTGCTTCACAGGCAACCTCATGCGTCCACACTTCTCCATCAACGTATGTCTATACTTTGCTTTCATACTTAGCCAAATTTCCTCTTGTTATATAATCTAAATTCACACATCTAAGTATTTCTAATACTTAGAATTTTCTTTCTCCATCTTCCCACTTCCTTTATCTCCTTTCATAATTTTACTTAACACATTTGTTACTTACTTTTGTAGGAAAAATAGAGTACGGGGTTGACACACAAACTGGTGAATCCCAAAGGAAACAAAAACTAGTGAATCCCGAAGGAAACACAAACTAGTGAATCCTGAAGGAAACACAATATCTGGTGAATCCCGAAGGAAACATGGTGGGCATTCTAACTAATCAGTAAAATCACTATCACAATCTCGACATCACAATCTCAACATGGTTCTATAACATACATATATATCTCATCATCATGATTCTACAATATACATATAAATTTCTTCATCATAGCTTTACAACATATGTATGCATCTCATCCTAATCAGATTCAACAGGATGTCCAATAAAAATAATATACTCCAATCATACTAGTATTCAAACATCTCTATGCGCAACTAGCCCTTTAAACTCTCATATCAGCAAGGCATACATAAACATCAAACTATCAATATATCCTCAGTAAATCATATTTGTCAATTCCTGACTCTAGTCATTTCAAACCTCAGTCAATGAAGGAAGACATAAATATCATGCTAACTAATAATTCCCAATAAATCATAATTATCATTGTCGGGCACTAGGCCAGTTCCAGTAGTAAGATTACTTACCTCAACTTGGTAAAAAAACACAAAACAAAATCTCCTTAGAACTTCTTTAGCACACTTGAATCAACCTAAAGTTGTGGCTTGGTCCAAGACAAATTCCAATACTCGATTTAATTAGCCAATCTGATCATGAATTAAATCCAAAATCAATAACTTAATTTTCCCACTATTACTCTCGATCCAAAAGAATAACCATCCAACCACTTATAAAACTTACCGATCTTCACCAATTTTCTGCAAAACAAAATGGTATCTAGCTTAATGGTCAATGCCTCAAAACTTCCAAACCTTGAATCTAAGTTTCAAACCACAGAGAGGTTACTAATTTCCTAAAATCAAAGGGGTGAAATTTACCTCCCAAATTATAAGGAAAAAAATAAGTCTTGCCCAAGGTTTTCCTCAAAATTCCGGCAAAGATCAGGGCAATGGCAACCGACTGCTCGTTGACTTGTGGTTGCCATAGATAGGTAGCGTGTGTTGCTGTCGGACGACATAAATTGTTTAGGCTAGCGACTGGTAGTGAGGGTCTTGCATGAGGAGGGTTTGCGAGAGTAGGAGAGAAGGGGAATTTCTAGTTTACAGATTTTATTTAGCAGTGATTACAAATAAAGCAAAGCTTCAAACAATGATCCATCCATTCAAAATGAAACTCTATATGTCTCGAACAGACTGACCAAATTTGAGCACGATCCAATGTTCAAACTCTGGGAATTGACACTTTTGTGGAAGCAATCGCTGAAAAACCGAATCGCTTTCTCCCCCATTTTTACCTCTTTTCACTCTCATTTAATTTCGAAAAAAATCTCAATTCTTTTACTTTTTTCAAATTTTCAAAGGATAAATAAAATATTTTATCAAAATATCTCCAAAATCTCTAAAGATTCTATTAAATTTAGAAATCAATTAACTTTTCAAATTATCTTAATTTATGCTTCAAAAACCAAAATTAAAGGGCATAAGATCCATAAATTTGATACAAATTAAATTCTTCTAAATATTTAAATCAATTCAAAACCACATGAAATTAATTATCTCTTTTATTTTATTTTTTTTAAGTTGGCCCTAAAACCCAAAATCAAAGGGAAGCAAAATTCAATATTTTCAAGATAATCAGTTCAAATATTTAATCAAATAAATTCAATTTAACCAATAAAAGTTTTTCAATTATTTCAATTTAACCACAATTTTTCAAATGAAAGGGAAATTTAAACTCAATAATTTTAGATAATTAACTTAAATTTTCCTGAAATTCGGGATGTTACATTCTTCCCTCCTTAAGAAACTTTCGCTCTCGAAAGTTCAAGTCCTTAAAGGCTTGTGATACTTAGTTCTTATCTCATCCTCATGTTTCCAAATTTCTTCTTCAGATCGATAATTCTATCAAAGAACTTTTAATTAGCACTATCTCCACGTTTCAAAAAGTCTTCACCTCCTACCATGAATTGTATAACTTATCTGAGATAATACCATGTTACCCTTTAATCTTAAAATAAACACATAACACCATTTAGACCCTCCTTTGCACGAGTCTGAAAATCTCACTTAAATGAGACTCTTGAAGTCCCCATAAAAATACATCACCATAACCTCATAATAGCTGTAACCATTACCTAATGTCAGTTTCTAAGATAAAGACCTTCATAATTGCATACATCTATATTGAGAATGTTCACACTCCATAGAGTGGGTCACCTCACTGTCCATGCAATAGAAAATATCTCTCTTGTGGAATCTCAAGTACAGGATTCAGAATTCGGATTTGGCACCTAATTGCCCTGACAATCCCCTACAACCGAGATACACTATCATATTCAATTCGTAATAGTTGATACAAAATCACGTGAATCATCTTTCTTTCCTAATAAACAAAGCTGGTGTGCTCCAAGGCAAAACATTAAGGCACATATGAAACACTTTGCTAAATGGTTCTTGTATAAATGACTTGGGCTATTCCAACTCTGCTAGAGTCCTTCTATGAGGAGCCTTAAGGATAGGAGTTTCTCTCAACTCAAGTTCATCTCTAGTGGTAGGGGTCATTCTGGGAGAACAAATTTACTCAACCTTAATACTCATATAGCTTGTTTCTTACTTGGAGCTAGATTACTTTCACCTTCAAATAAAATTGATGGCTTCATTAATTCCTTGTTCTAGATATTCATATCCACAATCAAAACCTCAAGACCTTACTAATACCTTTCAACGCCTTCCCCCTCTTTAACGAGGCCTTACCCCTTCCATTTCTATAGTTTTTAGCAACTATTGCTACTAAACATCCTTTCATAAAATGTTATTTCCTTCTATTCTACTATAATTTGAAGAAGATTGCTAAGCACTCTTCCAACGCGTGATAGTCTAGCTTAATCAAATTCTCATGCTAAAATTGAGTTCTATGACCAATAGCTTAGGCAGGATATCCATTCAACCAACAAATACTAAGATCCATAGTTCCAAATAGTAATGAGATTGTTCATACCAACTCTAAAGGTTCGTAAACATATATTTCCTATCTTGGACACCAAACCAAACCTTTGTTCTTAATCTCAAAACATCAATTCCCCTTACCTTCTCAAAACAACAAAATATTTCTCAAATCCTTTCATCTTCCCTTATCTTTTCCAAAACCAATAAATCCAAGATGCTCTATTTCACTTTCCTAGTGAAATATATCTGTACCAAAACATGTGACTATTCTAATCCCTTTTCACAGTCTACAATCCAATAACCTAAGCAAGCTATATATTTATATATATATTTTCGAATAATGCCTACTGCAATCCAAAGTTCCAAATAGTAATAAGAGATTCCTCCTTTACACTAAAACCAACGCCTCTTTTACACTAAAACCAACGCCTTATATCCACTCATATCATGTTTTAAAATCCAAACCATACTTAACTATTTGGGAGTCTTGAACACATTAATTTCCATTTATCCCCCCAAATGAATAAAACCCTTCCTTAAATACTTTTATTTTTCTTCATATTTATCCTTGCTTAACCCAACAACTTGAAGGTGCACTTTTCATTTCCAGAGTGAAACATAATCCCTAAACCAAGACATATGACCCTTTATATCCTTTTCTATAAATCTAAAATTTCATTCCAAACTTGGAACCATAGTAGAGTATCCCCACAAGATCACATTGCTTTTAAACATCAAAACGTTTATCCTTCCTCTTGGTATGGTTAATTAAACTTGAACCTTTTCCTTGCAACAACCACATAGTTCAAACCCAAGCACCTTAAGAATTTCCAATCCAATAACTCATTTTCTCCCATCTAAAGGCAACTATAAATTCAACCATCTTGACATTCCTTGACCAATTCATCTTACCTAGGTCTTGTAAAGAGTTCCTCATACTATCGCTTTATGCTCCATCTAGTAATTCTTCTTCCTTTTATGCACGTTACATAAAGAACCAAAACACCATACATTACTCGCTCCACCAACTTTGATACCATGAAAGTGATCATGACCTATTAATCCTTTCATTTTTTTTTCTTGGAACATTTTGACTTTAATATTTAGTAATTCTTAATAAAATTTATAGTTTCTTCTTCACCTCTTTCTTATCTTATAAAGAAACTTTAATTTCGTAACTAAGAATGTGTGCCTTGTGATAAAGTTCCTTGTAGCACCACTAGTTTTATTCTCGTAATGCAAAACTTAATATTATTCCTCAATGAATTTCCAGTTCATCTACCTTATTTTATAACTTAACCAAATACATCCATTTTTTTCTTTCATGTCATAAGTGCATAACAGTTCATAGTTCTATCAGGTTTCAATATCCCTGAACAGAAATATATGTCCATTTCTAACAGTCCTTCCATGAATTAAACTAACGTCAAATGGCCTTATTATGATTCTTCCTTCTTTCTATAATGCCAAAACAAATTAGCCATCTCATACTAACTTCTTTTAGGTCGTTAAACTAGCAATAACAATCAGTCAATACATAAATCTTAGACATGAAGGCTTTTAAATACATCTTCCATAAAACATTTAATGAAAGAACATACCTGGCGAGGATGAAGGATCCGTGAATAACCATAAAGGACACAAAACCAAGACTTACATCGTAAGTTAGTCTATCGAACCTAAAACTTAGGCTCTAATACCAACTGTAACGACCCAACCCCTTAGGACTTAAGTTAGGCCATTACTAAATACATGCATGCATGGAACTTAAAACGACACTCATTTATGGTGAAATAAATGTTAAATAAATAAGGTAAGTGCAAAAGGTTTTCATTAAATTCAAATATTAAAAACAACAATAGGGTACCCATAAAACATAAATGATAATAAATAAGTCTGAAAACGATTCTTAATAGTAAGTTTCAAACATCAAAAATGAAAGTTAAGAAAAACATGAAAAGAAATCTAAATGTCATGAGCGGAAGCATAAAACTAGTTCCAGTGGCTCGATCACGAATTTCGCTTGTTCATCGCCGGTCCATCTCTACCCTTACCTGAAATAACAACATGAGAAAGAATGGGTATAAAATATTCAGTAAGTAAACCCACTACTGGAGTCAAGTTAGGCATCTTTGTCCTCTAGATGCCTACTTCTGGTGGAACATATAAACTGTCCTGGTCCTCATGGGACACATACATACATGAAAAACTGAGTTCTATCCTACTATAGCTAAATATGCCCACTATCTCTGGTGAATCCCGAAGGAAACACAAACTGGTGAATCCCGAAGGAAACACAATATCTGATGAATCCCAAAGGAAACACAAACTGGTGAATCCCGAAGGAAACACAATATCTGGTGAATCCCGAAGGAAACACAAACTGGTGAATCCTGAAGGAAACACAATATCTGGTGACTCCCAAAGGAAACACAATATCTGGTGAATCCCGAAGGAAACACAAACTGGTGAATCCTGAAGGAAACACAAACTGGTGAATCCCGAACGAATCACAAACTGGTGAATCCCGAAGGAAACACAATATCTGGTAAATCCTGAATGAAACACAAACTGGTGAGCATTCTAACTAATCAGTAAAATCACTGTCACAATCTCAACATGGTTCTATAACATACATATACATCTCATCATCATGATTCTACAATATACATATAAATTTCTTCATCATAGCTTTAAAACATATGTATGCATCTCATCCTCCTCAGATTCAATAGGATCTCCAATAAAAATAATATACTCCAATCATACTAGTATTCAAACATCTCTATGCGCAACTAGCCTTTTAAACTCTCATATCAATAAGGCATACATAAACATCAAACTATCAATATATCCTCAGTAAATCATATTTGTCAATTTCTGGCTCCAGTCATTTCAAACCTCAGTCAATGAAGGAAGACATAAATATCATGCTAACTAATAATCCTCAATAAATCATAATTATCATTGTCGGGCACTAGGCCAGTTCCAGTAGTAAGATTACTTACCTCAACTTGGTAAAAAAACGCAAAACAAAATCTCCTTAGAACTTCTTTAGCACACTTGAATCAACCTAAAGTTGTGGCTTGGTCCAAGACAAATTCCAATACTCGATTTAATTAGCCAATCTGATCATGAATTAAATCCAAAATCAATAACTTAGTTTTCCCACTATTACTCTCAATCCAAAAGAATAACCATCCAACAACTTACAAAACTTACCGATCTTCACCAATTTTCTGCAAAACAAAATGGTATCTAGCTTAATGGTCAATGCCTCAAAACTTTCAAACCTTGAATCTAAGTTTCAAACCAAAGAAAGGTTACTAATTTAACCCAAAATCAAAGGGGTGAACTTTACCTCCCAAATTATAAGGAAAAAAATAAGTCTTACCCAAGGTTTTCCTCAAAATTTTGGCAAAGATCGGGGCAATGGCAACTGCGTGTCGACTTGTGGCTGCCATAGATAGGTAGCGTGTGTTGCTGTCGGACGACATAAATTGTTTAGGCTAGCGACTAGTAGTGAGGGTCTTGCATGAGGAAGGTTTGCGAGAGTGGGAGAAAAGGGAAATTTCTAGTTTATAGAAATTATTCAAACAACGATCGAACCGTTCAAAATTAAACTCTATATGTCTCGAACAGATTGGCCAAATGTGAGCACAATTCAACGGTTCAAACTCTAGTAATCGACAATTTTGTGGAAGTTGTCGCTGAAAAACCGAATTGCTTTCTCCCCCATTTTTTACCTCTTTTCACTCTCATTTAATTTTAAAAAAAAATCTCAATTCTTTAATTTTTTCCAAATTTTCAAAAGATAAATAAAGTATTTTATCACAATATCTCCAAAATCTCCAAAGATTCTATTAAATTTAGAAATCAATTAACTTTTCAAATTATCTTAATTTATGCTTCAAAAACCAAAATTAAAGGGCATAAGATCCATCAATTTGATACAAATTCAATCCTTCCAAATATTTAAATCAATTCAAAACCACATAAAATTAATTATCTCTTTTAATTTTTTTTTAAGTTGGCCCTAAAACCCAAAATCAAAGGGAAGCAAAAATCAATATTTTCAAGATAATCAGTTCAAATATCTAATCAATTAAATTCAATTTAACTAATAAAATTTTTTCAATTATTTCAATTTAACCCCAATTTTCCAAATGAAAGGGAAATTTAAACTCAATAATTTTTTATAATAAACTTAAATTTACCTGAAATTCGGGATGTTACATTGCAAAACTAGATGTCACACGGGGCTCAGTTAGATTTTGCTAAACCATATTGGATGTTGTTTTCAACGAGTATTTGCTAAAATCTAATGTAGATCAATGTGTTTGTTTTTCCAGCAACATGAATGATTTTTTGTTAGTTGTCTCTTTTAATTTGGCCGATTACATACATTATAAAGAGTCCCTTAAAACATATTTCGTGGTAAACAACCTCGAGTTTGTCATGGTTGAGGAGTATCCTAAAGTCTCAACCCTTGATGCACTGTGAAATGTTCATAATGCATATGAAGTGTGGATGAAGGCTAACTCGTTGGCTTGACTTCACATTTTGTCTAGCATACCTGATGCATTGGCCAAAAGGGTTGAGAACATGGTCATTGCACGTGAGATCATGGACTCGTTGCACGAATTGTTTGAACGCTAGTTCTTACTTTTTGAGCACAAAGGGATAGATGACAAAGAAACCAGTAGTGTCAGTTCCCAAGATAACCTCCAATATTTCTTGAATGTCAAGGGACTAGAAGAGAAAGTAATTGTTGTTGACTCTGATGAAGTTCATCGACGAGAATTGTTCTCTGAAATGGAACTTGGAGCTTATTTAGGTTCTGATACTGATCCCACTACTCTCTATAAGAGGAAGAAGTCTAAAGACAGTAAATATGATTTATTTGTCTTGGAGATGTGTTTGGTAGAGAATGATGATTTTGCCTGGATACTTGATTTAAATGCTACTAACCACGTTAGTTCTTCCTACCAAGGATTTAGTTCCTGGAAAACGATGGAAGATGGTGAGTTGACTCTTCGAGTTGGTACTAGTGAGGTTGTTTCAGCTGTTGCTATAGGCAGCTGAAGATATTTTTGTACAAGAAACGTTATTTGTTACTTGATAATATTTTTGTAGTTCCTTATATCAAGAGGAACTTAATCTCGGTTTCTTGTCTCATTGAACAAGGTTATATTGTCTCATTTTCTGAGAGTAAAGTGTTTATTTTCAAGAATGATATGGAGATTGGTTTTGGTTCAATGGAAAATAACTTATATGTACTAAGGCCGTTAGTCATAAAAGCCTTACTTAATACTGAAATGTTCAGTACAGTGACAACTGCAAAAAGACTAAAGGTTCTCCTAAGGAAAACGTCCATCTTTGGCATCTAAGGTTAGGTCACATCAACCTCAATAGGATTGAGAAGTTGGTGAAATGTGGACTTCTAAAGAGTTTAGAAGAAAACTCCTTACCGGTATGTGAATCATGCCTTGAAGGCAAGATGACCAAACGACTTTTTACTGGAAAAGGTTATAGAGTCAAGGAAACCTTGGAGCTTATATGTTAAGACCTTTATGGTCCGATGAGTGTTAGAGCTCGAGGTGGGTATGAATATTTTATCTCTTTCATAGATGATTATTTTAGATACGGGTATCTATACCTAATGCAACGTAAGTCTAAAGCTCTTGACAAGTTCAAGGAGTATAAGGCTGAAGTTCAAAACTTGTTAGGTAAGAAGATAAAAACACTACGATCTGATCGTGGTGGAGAGTATATGGACCTCGAATTCCAAAACTATATGATAGAACATGAAATCACGTCCCAACTCTTGGGCCCAGGTACACCTCAACAGAATGGTGTATTAGAAAGAAGAAACAGAACCTTGTTAGATATGGTTTAGTCTATGATGAGTTATGCTCATCTTCCAGACTCGTTTTGGGGATTTGTAGTAGAGACTGCATATTACATTTTGAACAACGTTCCCCCGAAAAGTGTTTCTGAAAAGTGTTTGTGTCGAAAAATACTATCTTCTTGGAAGAAGACCACATTAGAGATCATAAACCACGAAGTAAGCTTGTTTTACATGAAATTTCTAGTGAGACTATTGAGAGTTCAACAAGAGTTTTTGAATAGACTGATAGATCAACAAAAGTTGTTGATGTCAGTTCATCTAGTCAACCATCTCAAGAGTTGAGACTGCCTTGACGTAGTGAAAAGGTTGCGAATCCACTAGAATACTAAATGGGTTTGATTGAAGCCCAAAACATCATGTATGATGATAGAGTTGAGGATCTATTGTCTTATAAACAAGCAATGGAGGATGTTGACAAAGATAAGTGGATTAAAGCCATGGACTAGGAGATGGAGTCTATGTACTTCAATTCTGTTTGGGAAATTGTGGATCTGCCTGATGGGGTAAAACCTATAGGAGTAAGTGGATCTACAAAAGAAAACTTGGTGTAGATGGAAAGGTGCAGACCTGTAAGACTAGACTCGTGGCAAAGGATTATACCTAGGTCGAAGGAATGGACTATAAGGAAACTTTCTCACCTGTTGTCATGTTGAAGTCTATCAGGGTACTATACCTGACATTTATTATGTAGTAGGGATTTTCAGTCGATATCAGTCCAATCTAGGATTAGATCACTGGACGGTGGTCAAAACGATTCTCAAGTATCATCGTAGAATGAGAGACTATATGTTCGTGCATGGAGATAAGTATTTGATCCTTATAGAATACACAAACTCTAACTTTCAGACTGATAGAGATTCTCGGAAATCGACATTAGGGTCAGTGTTCACTCTGAATGAAGGGTCTGTAATTTGGTGAAGCATCAAGCAGGGATGCATTGTGGACTCCACTATGGAAGCCAAATACGTAGCTACTTGTGAAGCTGCTAAAGAGGTTGTTTGGCTTAGGAAGTTCCTTACAGATTTAGAAGTTGTTCCAAATATGTCATTGCCGATCACTTTCTATTGTGATAACAATGGGGCTGTGGCAAATTCTGAGGAACCTCGGAGTCATCATAGAGGCAAGCATATTGAATGGAAGTATCATTTGATCAATGAGATTGTGCATCGCGGTGATGTGATAGTCACAAAGATCGCATCAGATCACAACGTTGCTGATCCGTTTACAAAGGCTCTCGTGGCTAAAGTGTTCAAGGGTCATCTAGAGAGTCTTGGTCTACAGGATATGCGACACGTTTTCTAGGGCAAGTGGGAGATGATACTAGGTTATAGAGTATGCCCTAGTTTATTGTATATTGCACTGGTTTTTCATGTTTTGTACATTAGTCTCCCGAGGCATTAGACAAGTGGGAGATTGTTAGGATTGGTGTCCTAATTCTCCCAAAGTCTCGTAGTTTGTAAATAGTTTGTAAACATTGTTATAAATAAAATAAGTGTTATTTTATTTGCATTTACTCATATCCAATAAACTAAGATCCATGGTTATTTTATGTAAACTTAAGCATGTATGTGAGACATACAAGTGGATCATGCCTTAAGTAATAACCTAAATGGTCTGTAGTATAAGGATAAAGGAGGGATACCTTATCTTGGTGACACTATGGATACGACCCATTTTGTAGATAGCTACAAGTGTTGTAACATGCTACAGATGGTCTGATTCTGACCATTCATGTGGAGACATGCGAGTGAAGATTCCATATACAAAGAGTTTATATAAGACCTGACCGTGAGATGATTAGTCTCTTTATATAAAGCTATTGATAATTGAGACTTACATTTCGATAAAACGACCATAGATGACATGACCTTAATCCTGAGTGTTTTGGGAACTCTTGCCTATGAGGGCGGTCCTTTAATTAGTATGGGTGAAAGTGGCTAGATTGCCAACTCAACAAGCCTACCTTTTTGGGGATTCGTCTAATTGGGGAGCTGGAAACTCAATTACACAAGGCGGAATTCACTCCTTCC
Organism: Benincasa hispida; assembly: GCF_009727055.1. Classification (NCBI taxonomy): domain Eukaryota; kingdom Viridiplantae; phylum Streptophyta; class Magnoliopsida; order Cucurbitales; family Cucurbitaceae; genus Benincasa; species Benincasa hispida. Next base: position 19,921,998 of record NC_052355.1, on the reverse strand, counting down.
TCAAAGCAGGGGTAAGTAGATAAATTGCTCCCTTAAGGGCTGATTCTGGGTCTTGAACATAGTGACCATATCCTCTCTTTGGAAGAGAGGACCCAGTCATAGTAGGACTATGACTTATTGTTCATTAGAGAAATCAGTGGTACTTAAGGAGTTAGATGTAACAATAGGGGCAAAATGGCAATTGGCCCAGCGTACTTACGAGCGATTTGTGAAGGGTTATCACACTATTGATTGGTTATATGGACACAAAAATATATCTGTAGTAAGAAGAGTGCGGCTGTCAGTCTTTAGTGGATTGCTCGACAGTTAATGGATGGTGGATCTCATGACTAAAGAGTTTAGTCAGTTATTCACGTACCGTTGGAGCTTCAAGCTACAGGTCCATAAGATCCCCTTAGTAGCTCAATGGGTTCAAGTTGAGAATCAGATTTTGGGTTAGTTTGAAGTGTTCAAATTAACAAGAGGAAATTCAATTATATGTGATATAATTGGTATGCTGTATGAGACACATTAATTGGAGGAATTAATGTAAATATGATTTACATTAAGTACCATAAAATAAAAAAAGAACTATAGTTTATATATTTCATGAGATGAAATATTAAAACTATATGTTATAAATATAATATGATAAGTTGGATATCATTTTTATTTATATTCTTTTTCTGTAATAATCGATTGAGTGGGAGGTTATTGAAAATTTTATGGTAACCGTGAGATAAAAAGAAAATTAGTTTTCCTAAATTTAGAAGTTGTTCCATTCGAAAATTACTCACGGAAAAAGCTATCAAGTAAAAGAGTTTTACTAAGTGATAACGATGATAGAAACTAAACGATCGTGTAGAGTTGACTATACGATAGTCATTCAGCTGATCGTTGCTACACGATTGAGTAGCAAAGTCTATGTGATAGGCTTCATTTACTAAACGATCGAGTACATCGTCTATGCGATAGACAGTTTCATATCTCCCACTTACTCGATCGTCTACTCGATCATAGACCTCCTCTCTTTCTCAAGCCAAGATCATACAGAGCCCACAACTCCTAGATTCTCACACCGAGAATACCAAGGTAACATTTATGGTAGTGTCCTTACTCTGTTTGTGAATCAAGTTGGCCTCGATTGGGTTCGTGGAGGCTGTGTTCATTGTTCGTGTTGTTGGTCATAGTCTGTTTATTGCATTCGAATGTTGCTGTGGACACATTGTAGACTGGTCGAGGAATTCTTAAAGAATGGTTCTTCAAAGGTACGCATACTCTATCCCTTAAATCACTTATAGCATATTGTAATTTCTGTATATGCATGACCAGTTAATTTTTGTTTTAGAATGTAATTGTTTGTGTCCAATCTGAATGGAATTTGAAACGATCTCTTTCGCTGCTCATGAAAATCCTCGTGTTTGATTTCCTTCAGAGCCTACTCAGTAGCTTCTTCAGATTTCTTTGAGGTAGACTTATGGCACAAGAAGCTATCTCATAAAGGTTCTAAAGGCCTTGAAGCCCTATCTAAGCAAGGCATACTATCTAAAGACATTTGTAACCAGCTTGCTTTCTATGAGCACTGTGTCCTAGGAAAAGCTAAGAGGCATTGCTTTACAGAAGCACATCATACTACTAAGGGAATCTTTGATTACATCCACACAAACCTATGGGGACTAGCCTCAACCACAAGCCTAAGTGGTTGAAGGTATATCTTATCCTTAACTAATTATTTTTCAAGGAAAAGTTGGGTTTACTTTCTAAAAACAAAGGATCAAGTTTTTGGAAAGTTTAAAGAGTGAAAACTCATGATAGAAAAATAGGCAGGTAAGGAAATTAAATATTTGAAGACTAACAATGGCCTGGAGTTCTGTGGAGAGGATTTCAGTAACTTTAGTAGAGAAAATGGCATCACAAGACAAAGGACTGTGAAGTATACACCTCAACAAAATGAAGTGGTTGAGAGACTCAATAGAACTATCATGGAAAGGCAAGATGCCTATTGTCTGACGCTATCTTAGAAGAGAAGTTTTACGCTAAAGCAGCTGTCTATTCAATGTATACTCTGACTAGGAGCCCTCATACCCCACTAGAGTTCCTAACACTAGAGGAGAAATTGTCTAAACACCCCCTTGATCTAAGTGATCTTAGGGTGTTTGGATGTTTTAGGTATGTACACCAAAATCAAGGGAAACTAAAAGCTAAAGCTGCTAAGTGCATGCTTGTTGGCTTTACTAAGGTGCAAAAAGTTTCAAAGTGTGGCACCCCACTGAAAAGAAGTTCATATTCAGTAGAGATATCACCTTCAATGAAGATGATATGTTTATACAAAAGGGTGATAAACTTAATAAAGGGGCAGAAACCACATAAACCTATACCACTTGAATTAAGGAAGACCCAATAAGTGAATTAGAAGAAGTAGAGGATACATCAGGGGAATAAGTTGAAAATGTTGAGTTCAACCTGATTTGAGTCAATACTCACTAGCTAGGGACATACAGAAGAGAGTTATTATACCTCCAGCTAGATATGCCTACATTAACTACATGAACCTAGTGTTAAATGCCACTATGGCCCCTAATGACCTCAAACCTGTTGGGATATATGTTATAAACCCATAGTTTTTAAATTTGTAAACAAATTTTCTATATAAATAAAATGTTATTTATCTTTAATTAATAATCGTTATTTATTTAATCACTTAAATAAAATCTAATAAACTAAGATCCGAGGTTATTTTCATGCAACTTGAACAGTATGTCTGACATACAAGCGAATCATGTTCAAGTAATAACCTAAAATTTCTATAGTATATAGATAAGGTTGTGTGTCATATCTTTGTAACACTATGGATACGACCCACTTTGTAAGTGTTACAAACGATTTGATTGAAATCGTTTATGTGGAGACATGCGAATAGCAGGATCCTATGCAATGAAATTGTATAAGACTGGACCACGAAATATATAATTTCTCATTATAACACCGTTAGCTGAAGAGATTAATATTTCAAATGATTACCATATAACTCAATTTGAAGCCTGAGTGAGTTATAAACTTCTATTTATGAGGATCATCCTTTGATTTGTATGGGCGATAGTGGCCCTAGTTGTCGACTCAATAAGCCTACCATCTTAGGGATGATACCGAATGGAGAACTGGGAACATAGTGTCACAAAATGGAATTCACTCATTCCCTTCTTTAGGGTAAATAGATAGGTTGTTCCCTTAAATGATGACTCTAGAACTTGAACAATGAGGTCTCACCATCTCACTGCTTCGAGAGAGATTTTGTTTATGGTTGGATAGTAAATACATTGTTCAATAGAGGATCAATGGTACTTAAGAAGCAAAAAGTAACTATAAGGGTAAAATGGTAATTTCAACTAATTGCAGTTACATAACAACATGTGAAGGATTAACTTACAAGAAATGGTTAAAAATCAATGAACACATAAATATTCTACAGTTCATAAGGTTGCAACTATGGGTCTATAGTGGAGTGCTCCATAGTTAATGAATGTTGATTAATTTAATTAAAGAGTTTAATTAATTAATCTCGTATTGTTGGAGTTTATAACTATAAGTCCATGAGGTCTCTCTACTAGCTTAGAATGGGATTAAACAAGGATTTAGGTGTTGTAAACTTGAAATGTTCAAATTATTGTTTAAGGGATTCTATTGTATATGATACAATTTAATATAATGTATACATATACATTATAATATATAGTTTATTTAAATTAAATTAGATTTAATTTAAGTTTCAATTAAATAAATTAATCAGTTATCTCCTCTGCATTGTAGGGGAATGGTTAATGAGGTGAGAGGATTTAACTACTCTTACGTTTTATTCTAAACCAAAGAAGACTAAGAGATACAAAATAACTTTCTCTCACACTCACATAAAAAAAAGAACATAGAAGAGTTATCTGGTTTTACCTTCCCTTTCTCATAGAACATTGTTCCAAAGAGAATAGTAGAAAAGAACGATGGTCGTGTCTTGCTCGTGGTTTGATCGTGCAATGGATCTTGAAGATTGGAAAAAGGTCTTTGAGAATTGATTCGACAAATGTTGTATTTCATCTTCCCTAATTATTTTTTTGTATAAAGCATGTTTAGCCTATATGTTCTTGTTCTGTAATTTTTCAGTAACAAAATTGGGACAGCGATAAATCGCTTCCGCATTGGGATTCAATCCCTTTAGAACCAACTACATTTGAGGAAGCAGTGAGTGGTTTTGATGCCAGACAATAGATAAAAGCTATGAATGAGGAAATACGCTCACTGAATGTGAATGACATATGGTTATTAACATCTCTACCTAAAGGATACAAACCAATTGCATCAAAATGGATCTTCAAACTAAAAGAGGAAATTACTAAAGATCAAAAGCCTAGATACAAGGCAAGATTGGTTGCTAAAGGCTTTACTCGGAGAGAGAACATTGATTACTCAGAAATCTTCTCTCCTATTGTAAAGCATACCACAATAAGACTTCTCTTATCTTCGATAGCTCAAAATGACCTTGAATTGGATTAGCTAGATGTGAATACAACCTTCCTACATGGTTATCTAGATGAAACAATCAATATGCAACAGTCTAAAGGTTATGAGATTAAAGGGAAATAAGACTTATATTGCCTATTGAATAAGTCAATCTATGGCCTTAAACAGTCACCTAGATGCTAGATGCTGGTATAAGAGATTCAATGACTACATAGCTAACTTGGGTTTTCAAAGAAGCTCTCATGATATGTGTGCCTATGTGAACTCCACCACCTATAAAGGAGAGGTATACTTGTTATTATGAGTTGATGATATGCTCCTTGCAGGGAGCTCTAAGGCTGATCAATCTCCAGTCAAAAGTCTTTTCAGTAAAGAATTTAACATGAAGGACTTGAGTGAGTCAAAAAAGATCTTTGGTATTGATATTACAAGAGACATGGATCAATCTATTCTAAACATAAATCAGATAACTTACTGTGAAAAATTGATCAAAAGATTCAATCTAAGTGAAGCTAGTCCAGTCACTATTCCTATTCCTCAGCATTTTAAACTCTCGTCATCTAATTTCCCTAGTGACTTTGACTTAGAACATAAACAACAAATGGAGAAAATTATCCTACAATGAAGCCGTGGGAAATTTGATGTACCTAATGGTCTTAACAAGACTGGACCTATCCTATTCAACTAGTCTTCTAAGCAAATACATGTCTAATCCTAGAAAAAGACACTAGGAAGCCACAAAGTGGATACTAAGATATCTAAACTGGTCTAAAGAAGCTAAACTAACCTATCATAGATCAGATAAATCAGAATTAGAACTCTATAGCTACGTAGACTCAGATTTTGCAAGGGATATAGACAAGAGGAGATCATTATCATGCTATGTATTCGTATTTGGATCTAACCTAATTAGTTGGAAAACTACCCTACAATCTATAGTAGCCCTATTAATAGTAGATTGGGGTTGATGCCATCTCGTGATCTTGTAGTTTGTAAATCGTATTTGTATAAATATATTATTTATCTAATAAAATAAGTTGTTATTTATTTGATATTTAGTTGCATCAACCAAAAAACTAATAAACTAAGATCCAAGGTTATTAGATGTGACCTAAACATGTGTGGAGACATACAAGTGGATCATGTTTAAGTAATAACCTAAACGGTTTGTAGTAGATGGATAAGGTCAAGTACCTTATCCAGGTGATACTACGAATACGACATGCTTTGTAGTTGTTATAATTGTTGTAAAGTGCTATAAATGATCTGATTCTGAGCATTCATGTGGAGACATGTGAGTAGGGGTATCCTATACAAAGAGTTTGTATAAGACCATACCACAAAATGAATAGTCTCTCTTTATAACATTATTGCTAGAAGAGACTTACATTTCACCAAGATGACCATAAATGACTTGACCTGAATCCTGAGTGAGTTATGAACTCTTGCCTATATAGACGATCCTTTGATCTACATGGTGAGAGTGGCCAGATTCATCGACTTAATATGCTTACCATTTTGAGGATCCGTCTGATTGAAGAGTTGGGAACACAACTACAAAAGAAGTAATTCACGCATTCCCTATTCTTAGGGTAAGCAGATAAACTACTCCCTTAAGGGCTGATTCCCAGGCTTGAACAATGTGGCGCCACACCCTCTCCTTGCCCGAGAGAGGTTCAGTTATAGTAGAACTATAACTAATTGTTCATTAGAGGGATCACTGGTACTTAAGAAGTTTGATGTAACTACAGAGATAGAACGATACTTTTGACCTAGCAATACTTACGAGCAATTTGTGTTGTGAAGGGTTAATACACTGTTGATTAGTTATATCCAATGGACACAAAAATATATCTATAGTGCAAAGAGTGCAGCTATTGGTTTTTAGTGGATCAATCGACAGTTAATGAAAGATGATTAATTTAATTAAAGAGTTTAATTAATTAATCAAATATCATTGTAGCTTCAACTTATAGGTCCAATGATCCTCTTGTTAGCTCAATAAGGATTGATGAGAATCAAATTAATTTTAGGTTAATTTGATTAATATAATGTATATGATACATTATAATGTAAAGTTTAATTTGATTAATATAATGTATATGATACATTATAATACATTATAAGATATAACTAATATAATGTATATGATACATTATAATGTAAAGTTTTATTGAGAAAAATAAATATTTGAATATGTTTCAAATATTAATTATATGAATGTGATTCATATAAAAACTATAAGTTAACCTATAGTTAAAATTAATATGAATATGATTCATATTAATACTATAGGTTATATGAGAGATTAATAAACTATAGGTTATATTATATGTGATATAACATATAGTTCAATATATCTATCTATCTATATATATATATTAAGTTAGTTATTATAATATATATATATATTATTAGAAATTCAAAATTTTGAATTTTGAATTTATTTTTTAAAAAGGGGGAGGGAGTTATTTTTTAATAACTCCCTCAAACCCCTCTTTAATCTCTCAGACTTAAGAACATTGTTTAGCATCTTCATCATTTTCAGGCTTTCTCAGTTCTTTATGTGCAAAAAACCTATGAAAATTCTCTTAGACTAATCTCCTCTCTTTTTCAAAATTAATCAATAGAAGCTCACACCTCTCTATTAATTCTCATCCTTGAAAACAACTTAGACTCCTTATGGTGGTGTTCAATTTAGACCAACATTTGTTGGGTTGATGTCTTTTCAGTGTTCGAGTTTGGTTGAAGAAGTCAGTTCGTGATCGTACTTGCGATGAAGAGAAAAAGCAAAGGAGAAATGTTCTTCAAGGGTGAGTTTGTCAATCCTTTATCCTCTCTATAAATTCACCCATAAAAGCATGTTTGCTGTAGAATGTTTATAATGTTTCCATTACTTTGTAATTTCATGTTCTATAAAATAAAATGAGACACTAAGCATTCGTTTGCTTCCACTTCGGGGTATTCCAAACCCTTCAATTGGTTCAGAGCCAAGTTGTGTCTCTGATTTTCGTTTTTGTACATCAATTCAAATTTTTTGGTGGGTGTATGTCATGCATTTTGAATGTTGATGGTTTGCGCTTGGATGTTTCGAAATTGGCATAGTTGTTTATTACTTTAATAAGTCCATTTGTAAGGGCCCGATGTATTTTTGAGTGTTTTCATTTTTGCAATTTAGTATGTAATTGTCCATGTCACCCATGATATGGTTCTAGCTTTAATTTGGAGGTTTTTGGAGCAAGAATTGGACAATTCAGATGAAGGATCGAAGCTGAGGAAACTTTCTACCTTCGAGCGTAATGCACAACATAATTATGTTGTGGATTATGCTATAAAGTAGAATGCCCAGCATAGCTATGCTTAGCATCAACATTGTGGCACTGATGCGGAGTGTAGTAACACTACATACAACGTAACGCTACGCTTTAGCAAGGGAAAAGGCAGCATAGGTCTACGCTATGACAAGTGAAAAGCCAGCATAACGATGCTGGCCCAGAGCGTCGTGACACTCCAAACGTGGTTTATGTCAAGTTGCAGTTCCAAATCGTGGTTTCGAGCTTACCTTAAGACAGTTTTTCTTTTTTACATATTTATATAATTATTAATTTGTAGTAATAATTAATTATTTATTTATTTTTCATTAATTAAATTAATATAAGTGTTATATCAATTCAATTAATATTTAAGATGCCAATTTTGGTCCAATGTTGCTTTTATATTTATTATACATGTGATGTATAGCTTATTTATTATATTGCATAATGGATGCCATATAGTATAAAAATTCCACCATAGGTTAAACATTATTTCGTGCATCATTTTATTATAAATGTTATATTATATAGTTGCATGATTTAATTCAACATGACCATGCATCATATTTAATATAATTGTTATATTATATGATTGCATGCATTTATAACATGTCCATGCATCATTTATATTATAATTGTTATAATATATAGTTTGGATGATTGATGTATGTTATGTATATTTTCATTACTTTATTATATAAGTGTTATATTTAATGTAATGAAAATGGAGATGCATGAAGTATGACACCACATAAGAAAAATATAGTTGCTATATTTTTAAAGTATGTCATGAGATGCATGTATAGGTTTTAATTATTTCATTAAACTTTATAATTGTTATAAGTTAGTGAAATTAGAATTAAAACTATAATCAAGAGTTGCATGCAAATATAGGTTAAATTAATTTTAAATTGTTTAAATTTGATTTCACATAGACCTATGTTAACAATATTTCTAATGAGATTAGAAATAGGTTTAATCTTTTAATTCCCTTTTAATAGGATTAAATTGGAGTAAATAAAAAATTAAATTTATAACATAGTTATCTAAAATTAAATTTATAACATAGTTATCTATAAGGGACATTTGTCTTAGGAAGGTTAAGTCTAGGTTGGGGTATTTAAGCTGATGGAAACGGAACACCTCTACCTGGGAACCGACCTAGAATGTGAATTAGATAAACATGGTATAAGCATGTAATAAATGATTAAGATTTATTAAAGTGTTTAATAGACAAGAATAATTATTGTTAAACTATTCAATATAAGAGTTATATTGGAAAAATTTTAACAATCATTTAGTAAAAATTATTAGTCGAATTTTTCTAACCTTTGGTTAAAAACACTTAGTGGGAGGAAAATGACGTATATAATACTTCAATTTCTTTTCACGTTATTCTCTAAATAGTTCACACCATAAGATCTATGCTCGGCCTCGAGACACCTTTGCTTGTGTCCCCCTACGAATGACATTTAACATAGACAATAACAAGATGAATGGAGAGAGTGTTTATCGTAAATGGGAGAGAGATGTGCATCAACACATCCCACATTCTCCTTCATTGGTTAGTTCTAAAGTTTCATGCTCGGCCTTGAGGCACTTTTGCTTGAGTCCCCCTATAGATGACATTTTGCATGAAATTTTACACTAACTCCATAAATGGATAAGATGTTGAGTTTTATGTCCTAAAACTCGTGGTTTGTAAACAATAAGCTTATTCTGAAAATTCAATAAGTTTTTATTGAATATATGAATTGCTTAATTTATTTTAGAAATAAATCCAATAAACTAAAAAATCCATGATTATTACATGAGTACTTGAACTTTATATTGAGACATAAAAGTGGATAAGGTTCGAGTAAATAGTCAAAATGGTCTATAGTATATAAATAAGGTTAGGTGCCTTATTCTGGTAACATTGTTGAATGCGGCCCACTCTGTAGTTATTACAAAGAGTTGTAAAATACTACAGACGAAGTGATCCTGATTTGTACATGTAATGACATGAGGAGTGGGGACGTCCTGCGCAATGAGTCTGCACAAGATCGGACCACGAAATTAGTCACTTTTACTTTATAATACTGTTTACTGTTTAAGACTGACTATTACAAAGCGATGACCTAGGTAACTTAACCTGAATCCTGAACTAACTATGAACTCCTGTATATTCGGGATTATCCTTGGATTTTCATAGGCGAGGGTTGGCTCAACAGCGCCGGCTCAATAAACCTCCATTTTAGGGGTAAGACCGGGTAGATAGCTAGAGACATAGGGTGCAAGATGGAATTCACTCCTACCTGCTTTCAGGGAATTAATTATTGAATTAATTTTGTTAAATATTATATTTAAATATCAATTAATATTAATTAATTTTGAAAAATCAATTAATATTTAAATATGATTTAAATATTAAATTCATGAAGGTAGAATTAGTGTTAAATTAATTTGATATTTGATATTGAATTAATTAAAATTAATTAAATTATTTATTTAATTATTTATTATTCATTTTATTAGAAAATTAATTATTGAATCAATTTTGTAAAATTAATAAAGATTTCATTTTGAAAATAAAAATTGATTTTAGAAATCAATTAGAAAATCAAAATTGAAAAGAAATGGAAAATGGAAACTTTCTATTCAAATAACTCACAGAGCTCAAATTTTCAAATAGAAGGTGCAATTCATGTAGCAATTGTTCTTGCATGATTATCATGCAATATATACTGAAGAATCTCAGTGGAATTGAGCATGCATTTGGGTGGAATAAGCTGAAAAACTTCAAAGGTTGAACATAGGTTTTGAGCTGGAAAAACCATAACCTCTCCTCCTTGTTCTCTCAATTCAAACTTATTTTGAGTCCCACAACTTAATCCAAGATATCAAGAGGATAGTACGGAAGGCCTTGAGGTGGTTCACGAGCTGATTTCAAGGAGATTGTAGCTGAGATTCAAGATTCAAGTGTTTCTTCAAAGGCATGTCATGAAACCCTCTTGTTAGTTGATGAACATGCTTAATTCAAAGCCAAAATTAATGAATTAGAATCCTTAATGATCTGTTTTCTTCCGCCGCATATTTTCTAACTCTAACAATTGGTATCAGAGCATTATTTAAGCATTCAATTTGTTTTAATTTTGGCTTGGTGGGTGTTTTTTCATTAGATATATGAAAATTGTGCTGATATGGTTTTCTGAGATTTGACATTAAAATTCTCTTTGATTCCTTTTTTAAATTTGTAATTGGCTCTTGATTGATGAACTTCTATGTGTGCCTAAGAGTCTGTAATTAATTTGGAGTCATTAAAGTTAAAATTAAGATGTAATTGAAGAAAAAAGTGAAGAAGGTCGAGCTGCAGAATTCTGATGCTGAGCTTCTATCCAATGTTGCCCTTGAACATTGCAACGCTATTGATATTGCCGAGTGGGAGTGACACAGAAGATAGCGAGAAGCGTCACTAGAGCTAGCGAGCAGGGAGATTGAATCGAGTGACGAGCGAGAAACGAGATTGAACCAAGCAACGAGCAAGAGCTATTGAGAGTGGCCGGTTCGACCGATTTGCCTCAGGTCCTATCCGGTTCAGCCTCAAATGATTTTTGGCTGGTTCGGTTCAGGTAATTCTAGTCCGGTTTAAGTGGTTTAGGTCCAGTTCAAGCAGTTTAGGTCCGAGTTGGGGTCGTTCTAGTGGTCCAGAAGCATTTTGGAGCTAGTTCTTGCTGAATTTTGTAATAATTAGGCCTTTGTGATGTGAATTCAACCATTGAACCATTGCATGTACCTAAAGGACCAATTACAAGAAGCAAGCAAAGAAGATTCAAGAGGTATTCACACTACATCTTCAAAACTAGTAAATTCACAAGAACTGACAAATAATTTTGAGACCAAAGTTTTATATAATGTTAGTTCAATGAGTCAAGAAGAGAATGGCATGAAGATGGCATGGGAAAAGTCCTATAGTTTGGAAGATGACACGGTGGTAAAAAAAAGTGTGCAGATTTTGTGAAGAAAATGCTGTCAAATGTGCACTACATGGGGAAATGTGATGTCAAACCTTGTCAAACGTGCATAACTACTTTGCCACCTTCTAAAGGAGATATTTAAGGTAATTTGAAGACTTTCTACATTCCTAGTTTTGCATTTTGACTTATAATTTAGTATGCAATTAAGTTTCAATTTTCTTGGTGTTATTTTCTACAATTTGCAATTAATTATATTTGAATGACTTTTGAGTTTCTTGGTTTATCCACGATCATTTGGCCTATAAAATGGCTTGTAATGTTCTTCAAAACTCAGATTATCGATGTAAAAAGCTTGTGCTTATTTAACCCTTTGGTGTTGTCTTTTTCTTTCAAATCTTGCTTTAGATTTGATATTTAAATCAATTCATCGGATTAGTCTTGATCAAGCTAATTTTGGATTGAGTTGTCTTAGGATCTAAGATTGACCATCATAGATTCTATGTTCGATCTAAGTAGCTTTCTTTGTGAGTGTTTGCAAAGATCCTAGAAGGACCTCTAACTTTGCATCCAACAAGCATCGCAGGCTTTTATCATTTGGTATCAGAATATTTGTTCATCTTTCTTGGCCAACTTTGGAGGTGTTATCTTTACTTTATTTCAATTTATTTTATTTCATTTTTTTTTCTCCATAGCAATTGTTTACATCTTGTAGAAAGACATACTACAACTTGTCTTGAAAACTTCTTCAAATCAACTCTTGAATCATTAAAAATAAAATAAAATTTAAAAAAAAGTTAGCAAGGAAAAAAAGTCAGGAAAAAAAAGAAAAAAAAGTAGCAACAAAAAAAAAAAAGGAAAAGAAAGATCCAAAGCACATGAAAGTTTCTTGTCATTCATTTGAGAAAAAAAAAAATCAGATTTGTTTTATTTTTAGCCTAAGTTTAGTTACTCTCGTCTTAATTTGTGAGAGTTGATAATTTTGAATTGGTTTTTTGTCAAACGTTTAGTGAGATTGCACCAAAAATATAAGTCAACCCTTACATCTTTGACCTAGTACAAAAGTCTACCCTTGAGTGATAAACACGAGTGTTCTTGAGTGAAATTGGTGAGAATTGTGGTGAGATCCTTTTATTACTAACTTTAAAATGTCACAAGGTGAAGGAGCACCATAAGTACAAGATACTAATATGGCTATTCTTCAAGTCATTCAAGGCATGATGGAAATGATGAGGGAAGATAGGCAAGAAAGAAGGGCACAACAACAAAGAGTTTTACAAGAAGATGAGGGAGTAATTGACTTAGTTGAACAAGAAAGAAAAATTGGAGGAAGAGGAAACATGAGAGGAAGAGGAAGAAATAATATGCACCCTAGACGAGGAGAAAGAATCTATGAAGATAGAGATAGTGGAGTCAAGCTCAAAATTCCACCATTTTGTGGAACGTTGGATGTGGAGGCATACTTGGAATTGAAAAGGAAGATAGAACATGTGTTTGATTGCAACACCTTCAGTGAGAATAAGAAGATGAGACTTGCCGTTGCCGAATTCACTAACCGTGCGGAAAATTGGTATCAACATCTCAAATCCGAGAGAAGGAGGAAAGAGGAGGATCCCATTGAAACTTGGGAAGAACTTAAAGAAGCCATGAGAAAGAGGTATGTTCCAAAACATTATGAAAGAGATTTGAAAACTAAATTGCAAGTTTTGAGGCATGGAACAAAAAGTGTAGTTGAATATTATCAAAAGATAGAAACTTTGATAGAAAGAGCAAATATTCGAGAAGAAGAAGAAGACACCATGTCTAGATTCCTTGGAGGTTTAAATTGAGAAATTGGTCATATCGTTGATAGATATCCACAACTATACTTGGAAGATATGTATCATTATGAAATCAAAATTGAAAAACAATTGAGAGAAGAAAAGGAACATTTCAAGAGGTATAATTCTAAAGCTAATACTTTTTCAAATTCTAATCTTTGGAACAAGGATGGTTTTGTGAATAGCGGTGAAGCAAAAGGGAAGTTTGTGGCTCCTAAAAGAGTGGAAGCCGGGAGCACCTATACTAAAAAGAATGAAGCTTCAAAGGGGGAAAGAGAGAAATCTAGTTCCATTCAATGTTGGAAGTGCAAAGGATTTGGGCACATGAGCAAAGATTGTGTCAATAAAGAAGTCATGGTCATAAGAAATGGAATTATTGATTCAGAAGATGAATGTGATGAACAAGGAGGTGGTAGCCTTGAGGAAGAATCCAAAGCCTTTGATGATGAGTACATTGAAAAAGGTAACTCCATATCCTTAGTTACAAGAAGAGTACTTAATGTGTAGATCAAGGAGGAGAAAGTTGAAGATCAAAGGGAGAACTTATTTCACACAAGGTGCTTGCTTGAAGGAATCCCATGTAGCTTGGTGATTGATAGTGGAAGTTGCACAAATGTAGTAAGTAGTTTTCTTGTAAAAAGACTCCAGCTCACTACTCATCCACATCCAAAACCATATAAACTTCAATGATTAACAAAAAAAAGGAGAATTGAAGGTAAACTCCCAAGTTCTTATTTCTTTTACTTTGGAAAGATATAAGGGTAAGGTTCTTTGCGATGTAGTACCTATGCATGTGGGTGATATGTTATTGGGTCAACTTTGGCAATATGATAGAAAAGTCACATATGATGGTGTGTTGAACAAGTACACATTTACTTTGAATGGGAAGAAGTTTACTTTGCTTCCATTATCTCCATATGAAATACAATGCGATCAAGTGAAATTAGAAAAGAAAAGAAAAGAATTTGAGGATCAAGAGAGGAGAGAAGAAAGTAAGTTAAAGGAGAAGAACAAAAAAAGGAAGAAAACTGAGGGGCAAAAGGTGAGTGAAAACCAAGAGAGAAAAAAGAGTGATTTTGAGGAAAAAAAGAAAGAGTGTGAGTTTGGTTATGAGAAACGGGGAAAAGAATATGTTTTCATTCGAAGCACCAAACTTTGTACTTATGTGCAAAGGAATGTGTTTAGTAAATGAACCTAACTCTAGTGATGGTTTGCTTAGTGCTTTAAAATCTCTTTTGCAGGAATTTAATGACATGTTTCCATATGAAGATGCATCTATGGGTCTACCTCCTTTAAGAGGAATTGAGCAGAAAATTGACTTCATACCCGGGGCAATGCTTCCAAATATGGCAGCCTACAAGACCAATCCAATCGAGACCAAGGAAATTCAAAGGCAAGTGGAAGAACTCATGGATAAAGGTTATGTTCGAGAAAGCATGAGTCCTTGTTCAGTTCCAATCATTTTAGTGCCCAAGAAAAATGGAACATGGAGGATGTGTGTTGATTGTCGAGCCATCAACAAAATAATGGTAAAGTATCGACATCCTATTTCTAGATTAGATGACATGCTAGATGAATTAAATGGTGCAAACTTGTTTTCAAAAATTGATCTTAAAAGTGGTTACCATCCAATTTGAATGCATGTGAGAGATGAGTGAAAAACAGCTTTCAAAACAAAATTTGGCCTTTATGAGTGGCTTGTTATGTCATTTGGTCTTACCAATGCACCAAGTACTTTTATGAGGCTAATGAATCATGTTTTGAGAGAATACATTGGAAAATTTATTCTGGTATACTTTGATGATATTCTTGTTTACTCTAAAAATTTGAATGAACATATGTTACATGTCAAGACAATTTTGCTTAAACTTAGAGAAGAAAAGCTTTATGTCAATTTCAAAAAGTATAGTTTTTGTCTAGACCAAGTCAATTTCTTAGGATTCATTGTTGGAAAGGATGGGGTGAAAGTTGATGAAGAAAAGGTCAAAGCTATTCGAGAGTGGCCAACACCCACCAATGCAACCGAGGTGAGATCTTTTCATGGTTTGGCTAGTTTTTATAGAAGGTTTATTAAAGATTTCAGTAGCATAGCCTCACCATTGAATGAACTTATTAAAAAGAATGTGAAATTTGAATGGAAAGAAAAGCAAGAAAATGCATTCAATGAATTGAAGGATAAATTGACTAATGCACATTGTCTTGCTTTACCTAACTTTGACCAATCTTTTGAAATTGAATGTGATGCAAGTGGGATAGGGATTAGAGCTGTTTTGATGCAAGAAAAGAGGCCAATTATGTTCTTTAGTGAGAAGTTAAATGGAGCACAACTTAGCTACCCCACATATGATAAGGAATTACATGCACTTGTAAGGGCTTTGCAAGTTTGGCAACATTACTTGTGGCCAAAAGAGTTTGTCATCCATACAGATCATGAAAGTTTAAAGCACCTTAAAAGCCAAAAAAAAGTTGAACAAAAGGCATGCTAAATGGGTAGAGTTCATTGAGACATTTCTATATGTCATTCATTACAAGAAAGGTAAGGATAATGTGGTGGTTGATGCATTATCAAGAAGGTATGCATTGTTTTCTTCCCTTAGTGCAAAAAATTCTTGGTTTTAAACACATGATTGATTTGTACAAAATATAGACATCTTAATTTCATGTATATTCAATGTTTAGAAGGGAAAAACGTGAATGATTATATTGTGTTTGATGAAATTCTTTTTAGGAAAGGAAAACTTTCTATTCCTAAGTATTCCATTCGAGAGTTGCTTGTGAAGGAAGCTCATGGGGGAGAATTAATGGGCCATTTTGGGAAATTTAAAACATATAACATGTTGGCTGAACATTTTTATTGGTTGAAAATGAGAAAGGATGTGCATAAAGTGTGCAAACTATAAATGTAAGGAGGCTAAGTCTAAGATACAACCACATGGTCTTTACACACCTTTAGATGTTTCTAGTGAACCTTGGGTTGACATTAGCATGGATTTTGTTTTAGGATTACCAAAGACTAGGAGACATCATGATAGCATTTTTGTGGTAGTTGATAGGTTTAGTAAAATGGCACATTTCATACCATGTAATAAAATAGATGATGCTACTAACGTAGCTAATCTTTTCATTAGGGAAGTGGTTAGATTGCATGGAATTCCTAAGACCATTGTTAGTGATAGAGATGCAAAATTTTTAAGTCATTTTTGGAAAGTTTTGTGGGGTAAATTGAGAACTAAGCTTTTGTTTTCAACAACTTGTCACCCACAAACCAATGGGCAAACTGAGGTGGTTAATAGAACATTAGGAACTTTGCTTAGGTCATTAATGTCTAAAAATCTCAAGTCTTGGGAGGATACTCTACCTTTTGTAGAGTTTGCTTACAATAGAGCAATACATAGCACCACTCATTGTTCACCTTTTGAGGTTGTGTATGGCTTTAATCCATTAACTCTGTTAGATTTGTCACCCTTGCCACCTAATATGTTTACTAGTGATGCAGATGTTTCAAGAGAAGAATACATAAAAAAAAATTGCATAAAGAAGTCAAAGAAAGGATTGAAAAGAATAATCAAAAGCTTGTCAATAGCAAGAACAAAGGGAGAAAGAAAATGATTTTAAACCCGGTGATTGGGTTTGGGTTCATCTACAAAAAGAAAGGTTTCTAGATCAATGGGTGTCTAAAATTCAACCAAGAGGAGATGGTCCATTTCAAGTGATAGAGCGAATCGATGATAATGCCTACAAATTGGATCTTCGAGGTGAGTACAATGTAAGTTCTACTTTCAATGTGGCTAATTTGACTCCTTTTGATGTAGGGAATGAAGATATTAATTTGAGGATAAATCCTTTTAAAGAAAGGGGAGATGATGTGAATTCAACCGTTGAACCATTGCATGTACCTAAAGGACCAATTACAAGGAGCAAGGCAAAGAAGATTCAAGAGGCATTCACACTACATCTTCAAAACCTAGCAAATTCACAAGAACCGAAAAATAATTTTGAGACCAAAGTTTTATATAATGTTAGTTCAATGAATCAAGAAGAGAATGGCATGAAGATGGTACGAGAAAATTCCTATAGTTTGGAAGATGACACAGTGGTCAAGAAAAGTGTGCAGATTTTGTGAAGACAATGCTGTCAAGTGTGCACTGCATAGGGAAATGTGATGTCAAACCTTGTAAAACGTGCATAACTACTTTGCCGCCTTCTAAAGGGGATATTTAAGGCAATTTGAAGACTTTTTACATTCCTAGTTTTGCATTTTGACTTATAATTTAGTATGCAATTAAGTTTCAAGTTTCTAGGTGTTATTTTCTACAATTTACAATTAATTGTATTTGAATGACTTTTGAGTTTCTTGGTCTATTCACGATCATTTGGCCTATAAAATAGCTTGTAATGTTCTTCAAAACTCATATTATTGAAAATAAAAAGCTTGTGCTTATTCAACCCTTTGGTGTTGTCTTTTTCTTTCAAATCTTACTTTAGATTTGATATTTAAATCAATTCATTGAATTAATCTTGATCAAGTTAATTCTGGAGTGAGTCGTCTTAGGATCTAAGAGTGACCATCATGGATTCTAAGTTCGATCTAGGTAGCTTTCTTTTGAGTGTTTGCAAGGATCCTAGAAGGACCTCTAGCTTTGCATCCAACAAGCTTCGCGGGAGCTTATCACTTTGTTTGTTTGAAAATGCCAAAACTAAAACCATATCAGTATGTGTTTAATTATTTATACATGTGATGTATGTTATAATTAAATAAATCTTGTATGTTCATAAGGTATGTCATGTAGATTTAAAATCTCACCATAGAAAGTATGTTACATGCATTGAAAGTATGTTATAAAATGTTATAATATGTAGCATGCATGTTTAGGGTTTCTTTTATTTAATATAAGTGTTATATTAAATATTGAATGCCTTTGATGTATATTGTGGATGTTTAGCATGTCTAAAATTTTGTAAGTTTTTATAAAATTGGGTTAGACATTTAAAATCCATAACAAATAATAGTTGCATGCTCACGTAGGTTAACCACTTGTTTTAAATAGTTAAAATAAGTCGTTAAACTTGTAAAACAAGGGTTACAAACTCAATCGATATATAATCATGTCTAAGCCTGAAGGTATTTAAGTTGACGGTTTACGGAACACCTCCTACCTGGGGATTATGGCTAAATTATTGAGTGTTGTTAAACGGTTTTATGAGTAATACGTGAGCGGTGTGAGGTTGTAAAACTGGTTTATCACCTAAACATCATAGGTTAAATCCAAATATAAACGTCATACTTGGATATAAAACCTAGACTTAGGTTGTTTAATTAGCCGGAACAAGCCTAAGAAAGTGTATACCCAGTTTATCGTTAGAAAACTTCAGTGGGAGTTTAATAACATATATGTATGCTATTATAACACTTCAGTGAGAATAAAATAACGTATATGATATGTTAGAATGCTTCAGTGAGAGATTAATATACATATATGATATGATTATTTTTATCTCTCGCGTCCCTAAGAGTTCACGATCAAAATTCATGTTTCACTTCGTGTCACCCTGGGAGTGACCTCCATTCAGAAAGTGTTTACATGAATCAAGATTTTGGTGAATAGTGGAAGTTGTTCACCATATAATCAAATGTGATGTTTTGATTTTAATTTTCACGTTCCAAGATGTTCACGCTGTGAGGTTCATGTAGCACTTCGTGTGGGAATTGGGCAATTAGTTTCAGTTGTAGCAATGGGAGGCCTCTATATACTTTTACAAATAACCTATTTATTATTAGATAATGTATGTGTGGTTTCTGATTTAAAGAGGAACCTGATTCCTATAAAATGTCTGCTTGAATAAAACTATTCTATTAATTTTAATGTAAATAAAGCTTTGTTTACAAGAATGGTGCTTTTATTTGTTCAGCAAACTTAGAAAGTGGCCTTTATGTGCTAAGGCCGTTAGTATCTAAGACCCTTTTTAATATTGAAATGTTTAGAACTGTAGTAACTCAAAATAAAAGACAAAAAGTTTCTCCTAAAGAAAATGCCAAACTTTGGCACCTAAGATTAGGTCACATAAATCTCAATAGGATTATGAGGTTGGTTAAGAATGGACTTCTATGTGAGTAAGAAGAAAGTTCTTTACCAATATGTGAGTCATGCCTTAAAGGAAAAATGACTAAAAGACCTTTTACTAGAAAAGGTCATAGAGCCAAAGAACCCTTGGAACTTGTACATTCAGACCTCTGTGGTCTAGTGAATGTTAATGCAAGAAGAGGGTTTGAAAATTTCATCTCTTTTATAAATGATTATTCTAGGTATGGGTATGTTTACCTAATGTAACACAAACCTAAAGCTCTTGAAAAGTTCAAAGAGTATAAGGCTGAAGTTAGGAATATATTAGGTAAAAAAATTAAGACATTTCGAACTAATCGAGGTGGAGAGTATATGGATTTAAAATTCCATGACTATTTAATAGAACATGGAATTTTATCCCAACACTCAGCACCTGCTACATCTCAGTATAATAGTGTATCAGAGAGGAGAAATCGAACTTTGTTGGACATGGTTTGGTCTACTATGAGTTATGCTCATTTACCTAATTCATTTTGGGGTTATGCAGTACAGACTGCAACTTATATTTTGAACTACATTCCATCCAAAAGTGTTTCTGAAACACCTTTGGAACTAACGAATGGTCGTAAAGGTAGTTTACGCTATTTTAGAATGTGGGGTTTCCTAGTACATGTGCTTGAGGCTAATCCTAAGAAATTTAAACCTCATTCTAAACTATGCTTATTTGTAGGCTACCCCAAGAGAACAAGAGGTGGTTACTTTATGATTCTAAAGATAAAGTGTTTGTGTCGAAAACGTTACATTTTTAGAAGAGGACCACATCAGGGAGCATAAGCCATGCAATAAAATAGTGTTAAACAATTTTTCCCATCGAAACTATTGAATCTTCAACAAGAGTTGTTGAAGAGCCTAGTACATCAACAAGAGTTGTTGATGTCAGTTCATCTAGTCGAACACATCCACCTCAACCGTTGAGGGAGCCTCGACGTAGTGGAAGGGTTGCGAACCTACCTATTCGTTATATGGGATTAACAAAATCCCTAACTGTCAAATTAGATGGCGACGTTGAGGATCCATTATCCTATAAACAAGAAATGGAGGATGAGGACAAAGATGAATGGATCTCGAAATGAAGTCTATGTACTTCAATTCAAATTGGAATCTTGTAGATCAACTTGATGAGATTAAACCTATAGCTTGCAAGTGGATCTACAAGAGAAA
Source organism: Benincasa hispida (assembly GCF_009727055.1). Taxonomy (NCBI): domain Eukaryota; kingdom Viridiplantae; phylum Streptophyta; class Magnoliopsida; order Cucurbitales; family Cucurbitaceae; genus Benincasa; species Benincasa hispida. The sequence goes on along the minus strand of NC_052355.1, from coordinate 19,901,140 downwards.
AAGGGGTGCAAATTGTAAGGTCCAAATTTTTAAGGCAAGACTGGTGGCAAAGGGTTATACCCAGGTTGAAGGAGTTGAAAATGAGAAAACTTTTTCACATGTTGCCATGTTAAAGTCTATCTGGATACTTCTGTCCATTGCCGCATATTATGACTATGAAATTTGGTAAATAGACATAAAGACTACCTTTTTGAATTGAAAACTTGAGGAGACTATATTTATGTAATACATAAGAGATTCATTTCCCAAGTTCAAGAGTAAAAAATTTGCAAGCTTAATCAGTCTATTTATGACTGAAACAGACATCTCGATCTTGGAATATAAGATTTGATACTATGATCAAACCTTATAGCTTTAATCAATGTGTTGATGAGCCTTGTGTTTATAAGAAAATCATCAACAGTTCAGTAGTTTTCCTATTATTGTAGTAGGTGATATCTTACTAATTGGGAATGACGTAGATCTACCAACTGATGTGAAGCAGCGGTTAGCGGCCCAATTTAAAGAGAATCAGGTTCCCACAGAAGCGTGTGATCACCTTACATTTTGAAAATAGATTCTATAAAACATAAAAACATTGAACTAATTCACACAAAATAGGATAAAAATTAAATAAACCTAACCATGATTCTAATGAATAAGAAGAGAAGAAATGGAAGAAGAAAACTCATCCTTGAATATTCCCCTTTCTTCACGATTTCCTCTCCTTTGCACATGAACAAATTTGAATCTCTCAACGACAAAGATGCACTGTAATAGCTTCCCCGTTATGCTCTATGATTCCAAGGAGCTAGATGTATAGGCTCTAATACCTTGGAAGAGGGAATGAAGGTAGATGGAATATTCTTGAGAGAATAGAGAGAAATATGAGAGTGGAGGATAAGTTTTCTTTTCACAAAATAAAACCCTTACCCTAAATGAGTTATAATGATATATTTATAGAGAGAGGGTAATCCCTCTCTAAGTTTTTCCCACTTTCCATCATTTTTTAATTGATTAATTAACTATTAATTAATCAATAAACATTTAAATCAAATAACTATCAATTAAATCATATTTAATATACAGTTAATTAAATATCACACATTTTTACTAGTATACATTCTCCATCATTTGTTAATTAATTAATTAACCATTAATTAATCAATTAACGTATAACTTAAATAACTATATAATAAATTATATTTAATATAGGGTTAATTAATTAACATATAAATATCACATATTTATATGCATACATCTCTCTTATTCTATAATTCTATATAAATTCCATTTATATGAGTTTAATATTTGAATCTCATTCAAACATATCTCTCTTATTTAATTTGGATTATAGATCATATCTATAATTATCCATATTCTATAATGTATCATAATACACTATATATTAATCATATTAATATAGAATTCCTTTATGTAATTTGAATAATTCAAATCATTCCTCATTACTATCCTTAGCGAACTAATAGGGGGATCTTATGAACCTGAATATTAGAAGTTTCAATGGTATGAGATTAATTAATTAAATTCTTTAATTAAATTAATCAATATTCATTGACTACCAATCACTCAACTAAAGAACAATAGCTACACACTACAAATATATTTCTATATCCATGGATATAACCAATCAACAGTGAGTCGATCCTTAACAAATTGATCATAACTACAACTGGGTCAAAATATCGTTTTACTTCTGTAGTTACATCCAACTTCTTAAGTACCACTGATTCCTCTGGTGAACAAGCAGTTTATAGTCCAACTATAAACTAACACCCCTCGGGCCAGTGAGAGGTTGGGTTTTCATTGTTCAAGACCCGAAATCAACTGTTAAGGGACCAATTTATCTACTTTTCCTATAATTAGAAAGGAGTGAATTCCTTCTTATGTAGATGTGTTCCCAACTCCCTACTCAGACAAATCTCTAAAATGATAAGCTTGTTGAGTCGGCTAACTTGGTCACTCTCACCCATACAGATCAAAGGATTGCCCTCATAGACAGGAGTTCACAACTCACTCAGGATTAAGGTCAAATTAACTATGGTCATCCTACTGAAATGTTGGTTTCTTTAAGTAACGGTGTTATAAAGAGAAATCAATCATTTTGCAGTCCGGTCTTGTATAAACTCTTTATACAAGATACCCCCACTCACATGTCTCCACATGAACATTATGACTCATATTGTCTGTAACATTTACAACTCGTTTAACAGTTACAAAGTAGGTCATATTCGCAATGTTACCAAGATAAGGCACCCAACCTTATCCATTTACTGTAGACCTTTTAGGTTATAACTTAAATATGAACCACTTTTATGTCTACCACATGCTGTTTAAGTAACATCACATAACCTAGGATCTTAGTTTATTGGATTGAATTAATGCAGTTTGAATATTAATAAAATACCTCTTATTTTATTAAATATATAATTTGTTTTTACAAAATACAAGTTATATTAGATTTAGGACACCAAATCCAACATTCTCCCACTTGTCCTAAAACGAGTAGGATGTAAAATATCAAATACAATACAATAAACTACGACATACAATATACCCAATAAAATCTCTCACTTTCCATAAATTAGATGACTCATATCCCGTAGACCTAAACTTTCCAGATGACCCTAAAAAAATCTTTAGCCGTGAGAACCTTTGTAAATGGATCAGCAAAATTGTGCTCTAAAGCAATATTTGTGATAATTACATCTCCTCATTGCACAATCTCCCTAAAGATATGATATTTGCGCTCAATATGTTTTCCTCGTTTGTGACTTTGAGGCTCCTTGGAATTTACCACAACACCACTATTATCACAATAAAGGGTGATGAGCAAGGTCATATTTGGAATGACCTCCAAATCTGACAAAAATTTTCTGAGCCAAATAGCTTTTTTAGCAGCTACATATTCTGTCTCTATAGAGGAATCAACAATGCATCCTTGTTTAATGTTATGCCATACTATAGCCTCTATATTCAGAGTGAACACTGCTCTTGATGTGGATTTCCTAGAATCCTTACCAGTCTGAAAATCAGAGTCAATATATTCTGTAAGGATCAAATCTTTAGCATCATACACAAGCATATAGTTTCTCGTTCTCCTAAGATACTTGAGAACAGTTTTAACCATTGTCCAGTAATCAAATTCTAGATCAATTGATATCTACTAACCAATCCCACTGTATGGCAGATGTCGGGCCTAGTACACAACATGCCATACATAAGGCTACCTACTGCAGATGCACAAGGAATTCGTCTAATTTTCTCAACTTCTTGAGGTATTTTAGGACATTTTTCCTTAGACAAAATAATTCTATGCCTAGAAGGTAATAAACCTTTATTGAAATTTTCATCAAATACATAATAAGCATTTTGTCAATATACGATACTTGAGACAGTACTAGTGACTTGTTCTTATGATACCTAATGATTTGGATCCCTAAAACAAACTATGCTTTACCCAAATATTTCATTTGGAACTGAGCAGCTGGCCATTTCTTAATTTTGGTCAGAAAACCTACATCATTCCCATTAAATAGGATATCATCTGCATACAACACTAAGAAAGCTACTGAATTGTTGATGATCTTCTTGTAAACACAAGGTTCATCAATATGATCAAAGCCATAAGATTTGATCGTAGCATTAAACCAAGATCGAGATGCTTTTTTCAATCCATAAATGGACCGATTTAGCTTGCAAACCTGTTACTCTTGACTTTGTTCAATGAATCCTTCTTGCTGAGACATGTAGATTATCTCATCAAAATTACCATTCAAAAAGGCAGTCTTAACATCCATTTGCCATATTTCATAGTCAAAATATATGGTAGTGGACAAGAGAATATGGATAAATTTTAGCATAGTAGCAGGCGATAAAGTTTTCTCAGTCCACTCCCTCAACCTGAGTATAACCCTTGACTACTAATCTCGCCTTAAAGGTTTGCACCTTTCCATCACCTCTTTTTCTCTAATAGATCCACTTGCAACCTATAGGTTTAACCCCATTAGGTTTATCTACAACTTGCTAGAAAAAATTGAAGTACATAGACACCATTTCTAGATTGATGACTTTAATCCACTCATCCTTGTCCACATCACCCATTGCTTGTTTGTAGGTCAATGGATCCTCAATGTCATCATCTTGTATGACATCTTGAGTTTCTATCAAATCCAAATAGCAAGTAGGTTAGGTTACAATCCTCTCACTACATCGATGCTTCCTTAACTCTTGAGTAGGATGTGATTAATTGGATGAAGCAATATCAACAACCCTTGTTGAAGTGCTTCCCTCTTCAACAACTCTTGTTGAAGTTTCAATGGTTTCTTTGGTAAGTTTATTTAATACGATTTTACTTTTTCGTCTATGTTCTCTAATGTGGTCTTCCTCTAAGAATGTTGCATTTATAAATACAAACACTTTATTCTTTTTTGGATCATAAAAGTGACCACCTTTCGTTTCTTTGGAGTAGCCTACAAAGAGGTATAATTTTGAACGTGGTTCCAATTTCTTCGGGTTTGCCACAAGCATATCTGCTAGACACCCCTAAATCTTGAGATGTCGTAAACTACTTTTACGACCTCTCCATTATTCAAAAGGCATTTCAAAAACACTCTTTGACGGAACTTGGTTCAAAAAATATGTTGCAGTCTCCACTACATAACCCCATAATGAGATAGGTAGAGAAGCATAACTCATCATGGATTGAACCATGTCTAACAGGGTTTTGTTTCTCCTTTCTGATATACCATTTTGTTGAGGTGTACCGGATATTGAGAGTTGAGATGTGATTCCATGTTCTATCATATAGTTATGGAAACCTATATCTATGTATTCTCCACCTCGATCTGATCGAAGTGTTTTTATCTTTTTACCCAATAAATTCTCAAATTCAGCCTTATACTCCTTCAACTTTTCAAATGTATCAGATTTATGTTGCATTAGGTAAACATACACACATCTAGAACAATCGCCAGTAAAAGTGATGAAGTATTCAAACCCCCCTCTTTCTTTAACACTCATTGAACCACAAATGTCTGAATGTATAAGCTTCAAGGGTTCTTTGGCTCTATAACCTTTTCTAGAAAAATGTCGTTTTGTCATTTTTCCTTCTAGATAAGATTCACTTACTGGTAAATAATTTTCTTCTAACTAGTGCATTCCATTCTTAACCAACCTCTCAATCGTATTGAGATTAATATGACCTAGTCTTAGATGCCAAAGATGAGTATTTTCTTTTGGAGAAACCTTTCTTCTTTTGTTTTGTGTCATTGCAGTATTGAACATTTCAACATTACGGAGCATCTTAGATACTGATATCCTTAATACATATAAGTTACTTTCATTTGTTGTAGAATATATATCAACACCATTTTTTGAGACAAACGCTTTATTATGTATAAATGATATATTATAGGAATATTCTAACAAACGTGAAATTGAAATTAGGTTCCTCTTAAAATTAGAAACATAGTAAAAATTGTCTAACAATATAAACTTTGAATTTAAAAATAACATTAAACTCCCAAATACAACCGCCGAGACGACCTCCCCTATTCCAACTCGTAGAGTCATCTCTCCAACCTCTAGCTGCTTCCAGGAACTAGTTTCCTTAAAGAAGTACGAAAATGGTTAGTGGCTCCCCGACAACAGCGCCATTTTGTTCAAGCCAGAAATTTACGTCGTTAATAAACCCCAGACCCAATGAAAAGAATATTTATAAATCACCGAACTACTACTTATACTACTAGGTAGCATAAGCAGTAAGAACGAGGTTGAATCATAGAGAGGCCAAAAATTAAATCTCTCTTAAGGTAAACTTGACTGTGGAAAGCAGTAAAAACGATGATTTGGTTTGTTTGATAGAATGGAAAAACATGCGAGAAATTAAATTGCAAGGGATAAATGTAAATAAGGATTGGTATATCTAGTTCTTAGATCAAGATAGACATCCAGTGCAATTTCTATCATCGTCTTTTGCAAATTAATAATGCAATCGAATTATGCATGCACTATTACTTGCTTGATTTGATCTAACTAGCCTTTAGAGTGGCAGATAACTAGCAAGACTCTAGCCAAAAAAGCGTCCTAATTATTAATTAAGGTCGGAAAACCAATACCCTAACTAATCTACATGCTTCTAAATTCTATTGGGTTCGATAGTGGCCATATAGAACTAAGAACACATGCATTACAATTTAGGATTTAATTGTGTCAATTAATTGTCAAGAAATCCATTTTATTAATCAATTTTATCTTCGAACCTAACAATTCATGTCCTAGGAATAGCCATCAAATGCACAATTAGCTAATGCTACTTAGGTGACCTTAGCTACACATTCTTATGCAAAAATACATTAAAACAATATATTGATGCAAGATTGTGACAAAACTAAGAATCATAGTGATTGTGACAAAACTAAGAATCATAGCTTATCATGCTAATGAGTGAAAAGTCATCAACATAAACATGCTCTTAGAAATTAAAGAGGATTCAAATAACACATAAATTTAGATTTGAAAATACTAATTAAACCCAAAAACTCAGGAAATAAGCAAAGAATTTTTAATCCAAGAAGTAGATGGAAATTACCTAAAAAATTCATAGAAAAATTCAAGAGGCGATCCAATCCAATCTTACAATCCAAAATAAAATCAATAAACCTACCTATTGATGCTGAAAATATATGGAGGAAGAAGAAAACCAGGCCCCTCCTTGGCCTTCATAAAATTCAACACTATTTGACCTAAAAACGAAGAGAGGTGTATATAGAAAATAGTTGGAGTGTCACAATGCTAGGGATAGTGTTGCGATGCTATTATGCAAAAGACCTCAAGCGTTGGATGGCCAGTGCAACACTAACGTGACGCTGGATTGCACAAAAGGCGCGTGTGTGGATGGCTAGAGACTTCGTAAAAACCTGTAGCGTTGCAACGCTAGCGAAAACTTTACGACTTTGCCCTGTATATTCAACTACTACCTCTCAGCATTGGGACAACGACAGCTTTAGGCATGATGAGCATTGCGATGCTTATGTCAGGGGTAGTTTGGTCATTTTTACTCCTTTGAAGCCCAAATGCTCAAATTACCTCCAAATTGCTTCAAATTAACCTCATTTGGCTCCAAACGCTCAGTTCTACCTCTTAGTTGCTTGATACCTACAAAATAGGATAATTAACATTAAAAATCTACTAACGAGCTTGAGTTAAGCTAGGAATTATAGCTTTTTTTAGAGCTATCAGTATCCAGTCATTATTATCATTTTCCAATAAACACGTTTCTAGAACCAGTAAATCAAATTTACCTTCTTTTTCCTAATTCTTTTCGACTAAGTACTTTGAGCAATTACATTTCCAGTGCCATCCTAGTTGCAATGAAAATTGGTTCCCTTTGCAGCTTTGACCTTTATGCCTTTGTGGACAGCAATAGGTGGAATAACTTTATTCTTCCCCTTACCACCTTTCTTTTTCTTCTTCCATTTCTTAGAGCCAATGGAAGAAGGCGCAGACTTAGTCCCAGAGGTAGAACCCCTGTGGAAATTTTTTGAGGAATTGGCAACATTTGCCTCCTAGTGTCATCTTTTGATTTTCATCAAGGACTCATAAGTCTGCTCGCTGAGAAGGATGGTAAGATTATATTCAATCTTGTTCATGACAACATTGCTACAGAACTGAAGATAACTCTTCCAAAGAGTTTTGAAAATAAAGCTTACTTGGTTGAACTCGTTTATGACAGCTCTATTCATCTTAGCGATATTGAAGTGGACCATCATGTTAAGGACATGTTCCCTAACAGACGATCCCTCATTCATCCAGGCATTGAAGATGAACTTCAGAGCACCATGCTTGAGATGTGTAGCTGGTTGGCCGAACATCTCACACAATGACTTCATCTCTCGTGTGCAGTGATCATGAGCTCATGATTTTTTGTCAAGACTTAAATTAAGCTTGCCAAAATATAGTCTCGGGGCTTATCATTGGCCTTAGTATATTTTTCATAGGCTTCACAAACGTTTTATGAAGCATTGGGTCCAGAAACTAGAGAACATTCCTCTATTAGGACGAATTTGAGGTTGTCGATGACGAGGACGGTGTTAATCATATTTTTCCATGTTGCATAGTTTTCCCTAGTTAATTTATTGGAGCCAAGAAAAGAAATAATTGCACTACTCATGATTTAAACAATGCTAATAATTATTTATATTAGATATGCAAAAAATCGTTTTAATCCAATCAGTTTAGCAAAAGAAATAATAAATCCCAACGTCATTTTATTTTGCAGTGATACTTCAGTGATTTAGAATAAATGTCACCTCGAGACGAAAAATTACTCATTCACTAAATTAAAACATTCTCAATCAAATATTATACCAGAATGACTCTTACCTATAATGTTTAATTACCATAGATTTGATCTACAAATTATTAACTAACTTAATGTTTTCTAATAAGTGTAACCCTTCATTTTCAGCCCTATAATCTCACCCCAACTAATTTGTCTTAGGGTAGAACGTAATTGGTGCAATTGATTATAGTGATCTTATCCATTTCTGGAGTTTGTTATGTCTCTTTCTCATGCAAACACCTTCCTAAGGGGATGCTTCCAGGGCACCACAAGGCCAAGCATGGAAAAAACATTTCAAACCAATGAAAGAGACCACAGAATGTGTTGTCACACGTCCTTCTCCCACTTACTATAAGCACTTTCTCCATTCACCTTGACATTGACCTATGCACCTTCTTAAGGGAGGGTGCGCCCAGGGCACTAGGAGACCGAGCATGAATTTCACATTGTGAACTTTTAGGGAGAACGTGAGTGGAAAAATAACATATTATATACATTTTTTTCCTCCCACTAAGTGTTTTAAAAATTGGTTTTATTAACTTAGAAAAATTCAGCTAATTATTTAACTAAGTCCTTATTATTTTTCTCAATATAGCATTTATATTGAATATTTTAAAAAAATGTGATTTTATTTATTAAACTCTTTAATAAATAAAACTATTTTATTGCATGCTTATAAAATACTCGCCTAATTCACCTCTCAAGTCTTCCCAGGTAGGGGTGTTCCGTTTAAGTCAGCTTAAATACCCCAACCTAAACAGAGCGTTCCTTGACAAAGATCCCTTATAGGCCATTATTTTATTAATCTTTTATAGAATTCATTTTAATTCTATTTAAACAAATTAAAAGATTAACCTATTTTTAATCATATAAGAAATACCTTTAATATAAGTCTAGATTAATCAATCTTAAACCATTTAAAATTAATTTGGACCCATGTTTACATGCAACTCTTGATTATATATTATTATCTAGTTCATTAAACTTATAACCATTATAAAATAATGAAATTATTAAAAACCTATAATTTGCATGTAATGACATTGATCAAATATAACTATTATATTTATCTAAGTAACGTCATGCTCGATGCAAAATTTGTTTTCATCCAATAATAATAATGTTTTTAATTATCATCCATGAAAATAAACATACATATTCATTTTCATTAAACAATATAACAATTATATTATTACTAATGAAATAGCTATATTCTATCATACTATATAATAGTTATATTCTAGTATGATGCATGAGTATGCTTAATTAATCATGCAACCATAATATGACACTTATATTAAAAGGATGCATGAAACATGTTTATCCTAAGGTGGGATTTTAAATCTATGACTGATGCATGTTCCTTAGGGTTCATGTTTACGACTGATTTATATACCTTCGAGTTATACATTACAACTGATGTGTGTTCCTTCAGGATCACGTTTATAACTGATAGGTGACCTTTCAAGATCACTACGACTGAAATGAAATGGGTGTACATTGATGCATAGATAAACTTGCTAAAAGGTAACCTAGAGGGCCCAGTAATGGGTCACTTACTGGGTATTGTTATACTCATCCTTTCCTCTTCTATATTTTTCTTTCATGCAATGACAGGAATGGACTGGCGAGGGACAGACAGGACTCATGATAGAGCCATACAAGAAACTAGAAAACCATTTCGCACCTGTTCTATTTTTTTTTTCTTTTTTATGGTTTTTGTTCCTTTCATTTGAGCATGTTGTCAGATGACATGTTTTTCACTGATTTGCTTTGGATCATTTTCCTTGTAAATGTTTTAATTGGGATCCCAACTAAATGTTTTGGTTATTGGATTTATAATATTTCGGCTTAAAATGGTTATTCATTTTTTCACTATATTTACGTTATGACGGTCAAAATATTTGAATGAGAATGTGCATTATGTCATAATGGCCCTTGTCTAAGTACTTGAAAGGTCGGGTCGTTACAGTTGGTATTAGAGCCTGAAATGCCAGAGGAAGTCTGTTCTTGTTGGCTGAACTCACCCAAAAATTACTAATGCAAAAGGTGAGAAGGAACTCAAACCAGAAGTAGAATGGTCCGAGACAGAGGATGAAGCCTCCTTGGAAAACTTTCGTGCATTAAATGGTAGAAGAACAGTCAATATGCTAATATTGAGAAGTGGGAACAGTCAAATCGCATGTGTCTGATAATCATTCAGCACTTCGTTTTGGAGTATTTCTGTGGTTCTATTGTGGAGAGCGAAAATTCTAATAAGTTCTTTACTCAAATTGAGAAATATTTTCTAAAAATGAAAAAGAGGAAGCAAGTAGTCTTTTGACTTCTTTGGCTTCCATAAGGTATAAAGGCAATGGAATCATAAGAGAGTATATTATGGAAATGTCCAATCTCGCTGGAAAGTTAAAGACACTTTTTCTCGAGATAAATGAAAATTTACAAATACATTTGGTACTTATCTCTCTTTTTGCACAATTCACTCAATTTAAGATAAGCTATAATACTCAAAAGGATAAATTGAGTATTAATAAGCTTATCTCACAATATGTGCAGAAAAAAGATAGGATTAAGAGAGAAAAGACATAAAGTGCTGCTCACTTGGCAACTGGCTCTCGTGATAAGAAAAAGAAATCTATGGGTGCTGTAGAAAAGACATCTCAGCAGAATAAGAATAAGAAGCCGATTATTGAAAATCCTTGTTTTGTATGCAAACAAAAAGTCGCTTCAAGAAAGACTGTCCCAAATATGCTAAATGGTGTGTAAAGAAGGGTAAACTTCTTACTTTAGTTTGTTCTGAAGCTAATTTAACTTCTGTACCTATAGATACTTGGTGGATAGATTTTAGTGCTACTACTCACATAAGTATATATATGCAGGGTTACATGTGGAGTTGACTGCCAAGTGACGCTGAAAGATTCATCTATATGGGCGATGGTAAAGCAGTTTTAGTTGAAGCCATTGGAAATTTTAGATTACTTTTGAAAACTGGTTGTTATTTCGATTTGAATGATATTTTTGTTGCACTGTCATTTCGATTAAATTTAGTTTCTATATCTAGTTTGGGTAAATTTGGTTTTTCTTGTTCTTTTGAAAATAATAAAGTTACTCTCTTTCAAAATTCTAAGCTTATTGGTACCAATTCTTTAATTTATAATCTATACATACTTGATTCTTTTGCTTCGTTTAACAAGATCCTGTGTTATCTAATTCATGTGGTACAAAGCATAAATTAAATGAGAATTTTTCTATTTTATGGCACAAGCATTTAAGTCACATCTTTAAACATAAAATTCAGAGACGTGTTAGATGGAAACATTTATGAGACGATTTATATGGTGTAACTAGAAAACTTTGTTTTTGGTAATTCAAAGTCTATGATGCGAAAATTGAAGAAATCCATTTATGGTCTCAAGCAAGCCTCTTGTTTATACGCACTTAATATTTATGTGATTTAATTAATTCCATGAAGTAATTACCTCATTTGATTTTGAGGTGAATATAATGGAAGACTGTGTATATCACAAGATAGTAAGAGTTAATCTATCTTTCTGGTATTATATATCGATGATATACTTACAGCAAGTAATGATGTAGGTATATTGCATGACACTATAAGAGGTTTCTCAAAATAAATTTTGAAATAAAAGATCTTGGTGATGCCTTTTATATTAGGAATTAAAATATTGCAAGATCGTTCTCATAGTATTTTAAGATTGTCACAAAAGAATTACATTGAAAATATTTTTACTAGATTTGGCATGAAAGATTGTGCACTAGACGATACTCCTAATGCTAAAGATGTTAAATTTCATTTAGGTCAATGCCCCAAGACTAAACTCTAGACTAAGGAGATTTTGAAGGTAGCCTATGCATCGACTGTTAGAAGTCTAATGTACGCTAAAATATGCACGTGTCCAAATATAGCGTTCATAATTGGAGTGTTGGGAATATATTTGAGCAAACCGGGGATGGATCATTGGAAAGCAGCCAAACGGGTTATAAGGTATTTGCAGAGAGCAAAATATTATATGCTAACTTATCATAGATCAGAAGTTTTGAAGATCATTGGGTATTCAGATTCCGATTATGCTCGATACCAAGACACTTTGCGATCCACTTCAGGCTATATCTTCATGTGAGCTGGAGTAGATGTATCTTGAAAAAGTGTTAAACAAACACTTATCACTTCTTCTACCATGGTTGCAAATTTTATAACATGTTATGAGGCGTCCAATCATGGAATATGATTGCAAAATTTTTTCATTGTGATGTGGATAGTGGATGACATAGAAATACCACTAAAATTATTTTGTGACAATAAGTCAAGATGATGTATTCTAATAACAACAGAAGTAATAAGAAGTGAAAGCATGTAGACGTCAATTTTTCAATTATGAAAGAAAGAGTTCAAAATGGTAAAATTTCAATAGAACACATAGGAACAAATTCTATGGTAGCATATCCACTGACTAAAGGTTTAGCACCTAAAGTTTTTCATGAGCACATGGCTCTCATGGGTGTTAGTCACTTTTCTAATCTCATGGTCTAATGGGAGTTTGTTATTGTTGGGTTTTATGACCTAGAACTCGTAAATAGTAAATGTTATTAATTGACCGTCATCAATAAAGAGTTGTGGATGTTAAATCAATAAATGGTATTGTTGGTATTGTTCTCTATTTTGTCTTAATAACCTTAAATCCAATAAACTAAAATTTAAGGTTGTCTTATGAGTCTTGAACTGTATGTGGAGACATACAAATATCAATGTTCAAGATGTAACCTAAAGGGTCTATAGTATAGGAAGAAGGCAGGGTACCTTATCCTAGTAACACTATGGATACGAACCACTTTGTATTTGATACAAAAGTAATGATCCAACATATTCGTGTAGGTGAGACACAAGTGAGGGTATCCTAAGTAATGAGTTTGAATAATACTGGACCGCGAAATAGTAACCATTAAATGTAACACCTGACTAGTTAGGTTTCTATTTCAATAGAATGACCTAGGTGACTTATTTTTAATCATGAGTATATTATGAACTTCATTTCACAAGGGATTGTCCTTTGATTTTCATGGATGAAGGTGGCCAGTTCGCCAACCCAATATGCCTACCATTTTGGGGATGAGATCGAGTGTCGAGTTGGAAAGATAATAATACAAGATGGAATTCGTTCCTTCCTTCCTTGAGGGCAAGTAGATGAGTGTTCCCTTAAGTGGTGTCTCTAGGGACTTAAACAAAGGTCGTATCCTCTCATTGGTCCGAGAGGGGTTTCTATTTATTGGTTGGACCATAAACAGGTTGTTCATTAGAGGAGCACTGGTACTTAAGAAGCCAGAGGTAACCCAAGGGTAAAACGGTAATTTGACCCGATTGGAGTTACGAACACTCATGAAGGACTAATTTACTGGTATTGGTCTATATATATAGAAACATAAATATATCTGTAGTGAGAAGAGTGCAGATGTGGGTCTTTAATGAAGTGTACCCACAGTTAAATGAATATTGATTAACTTGGTTAATGAGTTTAACCAATTAATCTCATATAGTTGGAGCTTCTGATCTACAGGTCCACTAGGTCCCCTCGTTAGCTCACTGAAGAATACTTAAAAGGGATAGTTTGAATTGTTCAAATTAATTTGAGAAAACTATATATTAATGGCATTAATATATAATTAATTATGGATATGATCTATAACTAAATTGGAGAGAAATATTTGAATAAGATTCAAATTAATTAATTCAAGTGAATTAGATTCACAAAGAATTAACTAATAGAGAGGTTTTGCAAATATTCATGGGATGTGTATGATAATTAAATGTATACATTAAATTGGGTTTAATGTATAAGTAGTTATTTAATTATTGTGCAAATCAAAATTAAATAAATGTTATTTAATTGTGCAAATTAAATAAGTGTCATTTAATTGGACTAATTCATTGAATAAGTGTTATTTAATTGAATGGGCTAATTAATTAAATAAATGTTATTTAATTAATTATAAAAAAGAAAAATATTTTGGGAAAGATGTTTGGCCCTTAACTATATAAAGACCTCCCCATGGCCCTTCGAGAATACACTAAATACACCGTTCTTATTGTAGAGAGACTTTGACAATACACAGCTCCTTAGTGTTATTGTGCAAAATTTATCTAAGCCATAAATCCTCTCTACTCTCCAAACCTTAATCTCTTCTCCCTCTCCCAATAGTTGGATACCACCTATCCTTCTATTGGAATCCCAAAGAATAATGAGATAATTCTCATGGTAGTGTTCGAGATCACTCAATGAGTTATTCGTGATCAAGACCGTTTGGAGATCCGTTCGTTGAAACCTTGGAAAGGATTGTTCGTAGCACTTGGGGAATCTACAAAGGTAAGAACCATTCTAATCCTTTCCCCAATAGCATGCTAGTTTTCATGTTTATATATTCTATTTTGTATAATGATTTTGTTTAATGTAAAAATGAATTACGGGATGCAAGACGTTCTAACACAATGCTTCTACTGCAGGATATGATCCCTATAATTAGTATAAGATCCAATTCCTTGCACCTTCTTTCTTCGTATTTTTCGATACAGAATCGTTTAGAGGTGGACTTTAATATTCTGCATTATGAATGTTTGAATGTTGGTTTGCAAAATTGGATGTTTTCAATTTTGGCCCAGGTTACTTTTTAATTAGATTAAATTGTAAGGGCACATTGCATTTTTGGGCATTTTATTTCTTGCTTCGAGTCTGTAAGTCCGTGTTGATCAATAGAGTAATTGTTGCTGAAGAGATCGAAAAGAAATGAAAGTGTTTGGGGCAAGTTTGGAGCCAAAAACGAGGAGGACAACAGTATTCTGTCGCTCAGAATTGGGACGCTACTATTGCAGCATTGCAGCACTCTTAGGATTGACAGAGTGATGCGGCGCATGCGGGACGTCTCGACGGCTGCTTCTTTAACCTAATTTTCCTTTGTAATTTTTTATATTAATTTAATCGATTAATTTTTGCATTAGGGTGCACAATCGGCCCAATTTTTGCTGTTTAATTTAATTATGCATTGGATGTATGTTTTAAATTATTTTTTGAATTCATATTACATATGATTAAAAAAATACCCACCTTAGGATAAACATGTGCATGCATCATGATTAAATATAAAGAGTTATATTTCATAGATGCATGATTGAATTAGCGTGCTCCTGCATTATAATATAAAAGTTATGTTAGTGATGTTTGATTAACCTAACCATGTCCATACATCATATTATATATTAAAATTGTTCTAATAAATAGTGGAATGATGTATGTGAATGCTTGATGTGTTTATAGATTTAATAATTCATTAATTTTTAAAAAGTTATAGTATTAATGAGATTGATTAAAATCTATCATTTAGATTACATGCAAACGTAGGTTCAAATATTTTAAATTGTTTAAAATTAGCTTATGTTATTTCTAATAGAATTAGAAATAGGTTAATCTTTTAAATTTATTTTAATAGGATTAAAATGAATTTCAATAAAAGATTAAATTTATAAAATAATTGCCCATAAGGGATCTTTGTCTAAGGAAGGTTATGTCTAGAGGGGGTATTTAAGCTGATGGAAACGGAACACCTCTACTTGAAAACCGACCTGGAAGGTGAATTAGGCAAATATTTTATAAGCATGCAATAAATGACTGATTTTATTGAAAGAGTTTAACAAATGAAATCAAGTATTGTTGAATTATTCAATATAACTGTTATATTGAGAAAATGTAAAGGACTTAGATAAATTTATTAGCCAGGTTTTAACTAAGTATAATAAAATCCTAATAAAATATTAGAATACTTTAGTGGGAGGAAGTTGGTATATATAATATATCAAATTTTAGCTCTTACGTCCCTAAGAGTTCACGCCGTGAGATCCATGCTGGGCTTCATGTTGTACTGGGAGTAACGTCCCTTCGGGGAGTATTTGCATGGGTCAATAACAAGGTGAATGGGAAAAGTACTCATACTGAGTGGGAGAGGGACGTATGTCAACGTATCGCACGGTCTCCACCATTAAGTTGTAACATGATATTCCTATGATTCGCCTACGTGTCGTCCTAGAACAACCATCCCTTAGAGAGCCTCATCATAAGGATCAAAACAGTGCAAACTCTAGCAATGGATAGGGTTTCTCAGGTTAATCTTCAACAGTTGTCTTTCCCTTCGGTAACCTATGAAACTACCCCTGGGATCTGAAAAATGGGAGGGTCACACTTACAGGAGGAGTTTAGTCAGTTAATGAATCCTTGACCAAAAAATGGTAGCTAAAAACTATAGGAATAAAGAGTTATTTTGGTATTGGTGATTGGCTGAGATTGTCTCAATTCAAGGGAGGAGTGGTTGATCACTCTTCGGTGGCTGTTGCGCTGAACCTCTGAAGTATCGTTGCAAAAACTTAAATCAATAATTTAATTAGGGTTCTATGATTAAATGTGCTTTTTCTAAATTGATTGGATAATTAAGTAATGGGTTATGACAAAGATAACTTATAAGGTCAATTGATTGTTATGTGTTTCAGCATGTCTTCCACAATCATATCTTTGCTCAAAAGTGAGAAATTTTCTGGTGAAAACTATGCGATATGGAAATTTAACTTGAATACGATTATGGTTGTTGATGATTTTCAGCTTGTCTTGACAGAGGAATGTCCTCAAGTCTCGACTCGAGTCTACATCTTGCCAAGTCTGTCTGGCGTTCTTATCAAGAAGCATAAGGCCATGATGACTGCACGTCAGATGATGGAGTCCCTCCAGGAGCTGTTTAGACAACCGTCCACTTAGACCCGGCATGAGGCCCTCAAGTATATTTATAATGTGCACATGAAAGAGAGTCGATCAACGAGAGAACATGTTCTTGACCTGATGGTCCATTTGAATGTTTTCGAAATAAACGGTGTGATCATAGATGAGCAGAGTCAGGTGTCCTTTATTTTGGAATCTCTTCTAAAGAGTTTTCTTCAGTTCCACAGTAATGTGGTAATGAACAAAATACAGTACAATCTAACTACCCTTCTGAATGAGTTACAAACTTTTCAATCTCTTATGAAAGATAAGAGACCAGTAGAAGGAGAGGTAAATGTTGCTCATTCTAAAAATTTCTATAAGGGTTCATCCTCTGGAATCAAGTCTGTTCCTTCAACTTCTAGTACTAAGAGGATCCAGAAAAAGAAAGGAGGGAAGGGGAGGCTGCCGCTGCTAGCGAAGGCAAGGGCAAAGCTAAGGCTGACAAAGGGAAATGCGCCCACTATATTGTGGAGGGTCATTGGAAGCACAATTTCCCCAAGTACCTTGCTGAGAAGAAGAAAAAGAAGGAAGGTAAATATGATTTACTAGACCTGGAAACTTGTTTAGTGAAAAATGAACATAATGTATGGATACTTGATTCAAGAGCCATTAATCATGTTTGTTCTTCTTTACAGGGAATTTATTCCTTCCAATAGCTAGAAGAGGGTGAAATGATGCTTAAGGTTGGAACAGGAGATGTCATTTCAGCTCGTGCAGTTGGAGCTGCTAAGTTATCTTTTGGAAATATATTTTTGTTTCTAGAAAACTTATACATTGTTCCCAAGATGAAAAGGAACCTTGTTTCTGTTTATTGTTTAATTGAACAATCATACACTATTTTTCTTTTAATTCAAATGAAGCGTTCATATGAAAAATGGTGTGATTATTTGTTCAGCTAAACTAGAAGAAAACTTATATGTGTTAAGACCAACTCAATCAAAAGCACTTTTCAATCATGAGATGTTTAAAATTGCAAATACTCAAACTAAAAGGCGAAGAATTTCTCCAAGTAACAATGATACGTACCTTTGGCATTTGAGATTAGGCCATATAAATCTCAGTAGGATCGGGAGATTGGTAAAGAATGAACTTCTAAGCAAGTTAGAAGATGATTCATTACCTCCATGTGAATCCTATTTCGAAGGAAAAATGACTAAAAGACCTTTTAGTAAAAAAGGTTACAAAGCCAAAAAGCCCTTAGAGCTCATACATTCAGATCTTTGTGGTCCGATGAATGTAAAGGCTAGAGGAGAATATGAATACTTCATCTCTTTTATTGATAATTATTTGAGGTATGGTTACTTATACCTAATGAAACATAAATCTGAAGCTTTGAAAAGTTCAAAGAGTATAAGGTTGAAGTTGTAAACCTCTTAGGTAAAATAATTAAAACACTTTGATCTGATCGGGGTGGAGAGTATATAGATTTAGAATTCCAGAACTATTTGATATAACATGGAATTCAATCCTAAATCTCAACACCTGATACACCTCAGTAGAAAGTGTATCAGAATGGAGAAATAAAACCTTATTAGATATGGTTCGTTCTATGATGAGCTATGCTCAATTTCCTTACTCATTTTGGGGATATATAGTGGATGTTGCAGTTCACATCTTGAACAATGTTTTCTCGAAGAGTGTTTCTGAAACACCTTTTAAGTTATGAAGTGGGCATAAACTGAGTTTACATTACTTCAGAATTTGGGGTTATCCTGCACATGTGTTAGTGACAAATCCTAAAAAGTTGGAACCTCGTTCAAGATTATGCCAATTTGTTAGTTACCTTAAAGAGATGAGAGGTGGTTTATTCTATGACCCTCAAGAAAATAAAGCGTTTTTATCGAAAAATGCTACATTTTTTAAGGAATACCACATGAGAGATCACCACGTAGTAAAGTAGTATTAAGTGAAGCTACTAAAGAAGCAATAAGGGTTGTTGATGAAGTTGGTCCTTCATCCAAAGTTAATGAAGGAGCCAGCACTTCAGGTCAGATCCTTCTTCATTGTGGAGAGTGCCTTAAAGTAGTGGGAGGATTGTGATACAACCTAACCGTTACTTGAGTTTAATTGAAACTCGGGTTGTCATACCAGATGATGGTGTTGAGGAACCATTGTTCTACAAACAAGCGATGAATGACATAAACAAAGAAAAATGGATCAAAGCCATGAACCTTGAAATGGAATCCATGTACTCCAATTCGATATGGGAGCTTGTAGATTTACCTGAAGGGGCGAAATCCATAGGTGTAAATGGATCTACAAAAGAAAAAGAGATGTAGCTGGAAAGGTATAGACCTTCAAATCTAGACTTGTAATAAAGATTTATGCCCAAAGGGAAGGGGTTGACTATGAAGAAACTTTTTCCCCTATTACTATACTTAAGTCTATAAGAATTCTCTTGTCCATAGTCACATATTATAACTATGAAGTATGGAAAATGGAAGTCAAGACTGCTTTTCTGAATGAAAATCTTGAAAAGAATATCTTTATGTCTTAGCCCGAGGGGTTCATAGCCAAGATCAGGAGTAAAAAGTTTGCAAGCTAAATCAATCCATTTATGGGTTAAAACAAGCATCCAGATCTTGGAACATTAGGCTTGATACAGTGATCAATTTTTTTTGGTTTTGATCAAAACGATGATGAACCTTGTATCTATAAGAAAATCATCAAAGATAAAATATCTTTTCTAATACTTTATTTGGACAATATCCTACTCATTGGGAATGATGTAGGGTACCTTACTTGTCTAAGGAACGGTGTCTTAAAACAGCTCAAGAAGTTGAGGATATGAGACATATTCCTTATGCCTCAGCTATGGACAGCTTAATGTATCCTATGATCTGCATTAGGCCAGACATTTGTTATACAGTGGGAATTTCAATAGGTACTAGTCCAATCCAAGGATAGACCACTACATAGCGGTTAAGAACATCCTCCTACAAGCTAGTATATGGAGCTAAGGATTTGATCCTTATATGATACACTGTCTCTGATTTTCTAACTGACAAGGATTCTAGAAAATCCACGTCAGAATTAGAGTTTACCCTAAACGGGGAGTTGTAGTGTAGTGTAGCACCAAGCAAGGATGTATTGTAAATTCTATTATGGAATCTAAGTATGTGGCTGCTTGTGAAGCAAAAAAGGAAGAAGTTTGGCTCAGGAAGTTCTTAAGTTATTTGGAAGTGGTTCCAAATATAGACTTGCCCATCATTTTATATTGTGACAATGATGGGCAGTAGCCATTGCTGATCCATTTACAAGGCTTTCACGGCTACAGTGTTTAAGCATCATCTAGAGAGTCTATGATTACGAGATATGTACATTGTATAATCTAGGGAAAGTGGGAGATATATTAATGGGTATATGGATGCCCTAGTTTATCGTATTTATTTACAATAATCCCGCCTCTTGGATTGTTTACAACTCACTAACTAGAGATTTAGTTCAAGTGGGAGTTTGTTGGTTTTATGCCTTAAAACTCATAGATAGTAAATGTTATTAATTGACCGTCTTCAATAAAGAGTTATGGATGTTAAATCAATAAATGTTATTGTTTGTATTGTTCTCTATTTTGTCTTAATGACCCTAAATCCAATAAACTAAATCCAAGGTTGTCTTATGAGTATTGAACTGTATGTGGAGACATACAAGGATCAATATTCAAGATACAACCTAAAGGGTCTATAGTATAGGGAGAAAGTTGGGTACTTTATCCTAGTAACACTATGGATACAAACCACTTTGTATTTGATACAAACATAATGATCCAACGCGTTCGTGTAGGTGACACACAAATGAGGGTATTCTATGCAATGATTTTGCATAAGTTGGACCACGAAATAATAACATGTAACACCGTTAACTAGTTAGGTTTCTATTTCAATAGGATGACCTAGGCGACTTAGTCTTAATCCTGAGTATATTATGAACTTCTATTCATGAGGGATTATCCTTTGATTTGCATGGGTGAGGGTGACCAGTTTGTCGACCCAATATGCCTATCATTTTGGGGACAAGACCGAGTGGAGAGCTGGGAACATGATAATATAAGATGAGTGTTCCCTTAAATGGTGTCTCCGGGACTTGAACAAAGAGCCTTACCCTCTCATTGGCCCGAGAGGGGTTTTTGTTTATTGATTGGACCATAAACAGGTTGTTTATTAGAGGAGCACTGGTATTTAAGAAGCCAGAGGTAACCCAAAGGTGAAACGGTAATTTAACCCGGTTAGAGTTACGAACACTCGTGAAAGACTAACGTACTGGTATTGGTCTATATACATAGAAACATAAATATATCTGTAGTGAGAAGAGTGTGGCTATGGGTTTTTAGTGGAGTATACCCACAGTTAAACAAATATTGATTAACTTGGTTAATGAGTTTAACCAATTAATCGCATATCGTTAGAGCTTCTAATCTACAAGTCCACCAGGTCTCCTCAATTGCTCACTAAAGGATACTTAAAAGGGATAGTTTGAATTGTTCAAATTAATTTGAGAAAACTATATATTAATGAGATTAGTATATAATTAATTATAGATATGATCTATGATTAAATTAGAGAGAAATATTTGAATAAGATTCAAATTAATTAATTCAAGTGAATTAGATTCAAAAGAATTAATTAAAAGAGAGGTTTTGCATAGATACATGGGACGTATATAATAATTAAATGTACACATTAAATTGGGTTTATTGTATAAGTAGTTATTCGATTATTGTGAAAATTAAAATTAAATAAGTGTTATTTATGTTGGGATTGGTGTTCTAATTCTCCCAGAGTCTCATTGTTTTGTAAAGATACACATTGTTTAATGTATAAAATAAGTGTTATTTAATTCTGCCATTTACTCATATCCAATAAACAAAGCTCCTTGGTTATCTTATGTGAACTTAAGCATGTATATGTGATATTCAAGTGGATCATGCCTTAAGTGATAACCAAAATAGGTTTGTAGTATAAGGATTAAGGTGGGATACCTGATCCTGGTGACACTACGGATACGGCCCGTTTTGTAGAGATTTGCAAGTGTTGTAAACTACTAAAGATGGTAGATCCTGACCATTCATGTGCAGATGTGCGAGCGGAGGTGTCCTATACAAAGAGTTTGTATAAGACCTAGACCACGAGATGATTAAACTCTGTATATAACGTCGTTGATACTAGAGACTTACATCTCACCTAAACAACCATAGGTGACACGACCTCAATCCTGAGTGTTTTGGGAACCCCTGCTTTTAAGGGTGGTTCTTTGATTAGTATGGGTGAGAGTGGCCAGATTGCCAACTCAACATGCCTACCTTTTTGGGGACTTGTCTGATTTGGGAGCTGGGAACTCAATCGCACATAAGATGGAATTCAACTCTTTCCCGAAGCAGGGATAAGTAGAGAGATTGCTCCCTTAAGGGTTGATTCTGGGGCTTGACATAGTGGCCACAACTTCTCTTTGGAAGAGAAAACTCAGTCATAGTAGGACTATGACTTATGTTCATTTAGAAGGATCAGTGGTACTTAAGGAGACAGATGTAACTATAGGGGCATAATGGTTATTAGCCGAGTTGTACTTACGAGCGATTTGTGAAGAAGAATTGTCGCACTTTTGATTGGTTAAAATGGACACATAATATATCTGTGGTAAGGAGAGTTCAGCTGTCGATCTTAAGTGAGTGCCTGACAATTAGCGGATGGTGGATCCCGTGACTAAAGAATTTAGTCAGTTATTCACGTACTGTTGGAACTTCGAGCTACAGGTCCATAAGGGTCCCCTTGGTAGCTCAATGGATTCAGTTGAGGAACAGTTCTTTGCTGTTGATTTGAAATGTTCAAATTGACAAGAGGTATTTTTATTATATATGATATAATCGGTTTGATGTATGAGATACATCTAGTGGAGGATTGATGTAAAAGAGATTTACATTAAGTACCATGGAATAGAAAAAGAACTATGGTTTATATGTTTCATGAGATGAAATATTAAAACTATAGGTTATAAATATAGTATGATAAGTTGGTTATCATTTATATTTATAATAATATTAATTATTGGATAATTAATTCTTTTTCTTTAATAACAAATTAAGTGGGTGGTTATTGTCAATTCATGGTAACCGTGAGTTAAAAGGAAAATTGTTTTCCTAATTTTAGTAAGTTTTACAAAAGTTTTTGACAAACATTGCAAAATAGTTTTGAGATTTATCTTGACAAAAAGAAACTCACGACGCTTGTCAAGTAAATACGGATTTACTAAGCAGCAACTTGTTTTAGTAAACGATCATGTAGTGTTTTGTAGGCAACAGACACTGAGCTAAATGATTGCTTAGCTTTTGCTAGACGATCGCTTAGCTTTAGCTAAACGATTGGGTATCGACCTATGCGATACGTTCTTGTCAACTCCCACTTGCCCAATCGTATACACGATTGTTCTTCCCTTCTTCTTCTGCCTCAATCCAAGTCCGAATAGAACCCACCCTCTGAATTCTCACACCGAGAATACCAAGGTAATTTCTTGGTGGTGTCATACGAAACTCGACACCGTCGAGGTTTTGTGGAGGTCGTTCATGTTGCTGAGGAGTTTGTGACCGAGGTGATCGCTAAGGACAAGCACGAAGTGTTCATGCAATATTGCGGTCGAGTTGTTCGAGCATTTGAGGTTGCTGTCTTCGAGAGTTCATGAGCAAGGAGCATGGAGACAAGTCTACAAATGTTCATACAGTTTTCTCCCTGTTCATTTGTAATTGTCCATGCTGTAATTCCTGTATTAATTGTATAATCGCATGTTTTGTATACGACTGTAATTTGTAATGTTCATTCATGATTGTAATTTGGAATGATCTTTTTTCCGCTACTCATGGAAATCTCGAATTTGATTTCCTTCGATTTAATTGTGCAAATTAAATAAGTGTTATTTAATTGGGCTAATTCAAAGACCTCTTTGTGGCCCTTTGGGAATACACTGAATACACAAGTCACATTGCAGAGAAACTCTGACAATACACAACTTCTTAGTGTTATTGTGCATAATTTTTTCTGAGCCATAAATCCTCTCTACTTTCCAAATCTTATTCTTTTCTCCCTCTTACAATAGTTGGATACCACCTATCCTTCTATTGGAATCCCAGAGAATAATGAGGTAACACTCGTAGTAGTGTTCAAGATCGCTCAAGGAGTTGTTCGTGATCAAGACCGTTTAGAGAACCGTTCATTAGAACCTTGGAGAGGATTGTTCGTGGCACTTGGGGAATCTACAAAGGTAAGAATCGTTCTAATCCTTTCCCCAATAGCATGCTAGATTTCATGTGTATATATTCTATTTTTTATTGATTTTTTTAATGTAAAATCAAATTGCAGGATGCAAGGCGTTCTAACACAATGCTTCCATTGTAGGATTTGATCCCTACAATTAATGAGAATGTTCTTTAATCTTATTTTTTATTTTCTATATAGAATAAAGTTGATGGTTTGTGTTATATGATCTAAACATTGTTTATCATGCATGCAGTTTTGCAAATGTAGTTTAGCATAAAGATTTAAAGAATTATCTCATTAAGGAATTTGGTCTAGTTGCAAATAGGCAGATCTAGGTTACTTTGCATGTAGTTTCCATACTATCCATCCATACTTGATCTATGTCATTGAATGTACTGGTACTACTGATCAAAGAAGGTTTAGTTACGAGGGTAGTGACAAAAATCGCTTTGACTTCGTGCTAATACAGGAGATAAACTAGATTGAACTATGGGGAAATCTATTATTGAAATAACCGATTTATGCACACTTAAGATTTACGTCATTTAATACATCAGGTACATAGACATAGCCCAAGTGGGAGATTATTGGACATGTTTTATTTTAACATGTATAATTAAAGTATGGGCTATGTATGTGAATTAGTATTTTATCACATTGGGTTATTTTATTAGTTTTGACTCTATTATGTGATCTGTTTAATTTAAGGCCCTAGACTCCTAATTGAGTATGGACTTAATGGGTAGAAGTTCATTCCTATATAATTAGGGTATAATGGGAATCCTAATTGAGCTATTATATAAAGAGATCTTAGAATTATGGTCCCTAAGATACCAAAAACATACGCACTCAGTCTCTCTATAGTTCCATCCAAGGAAAGATCTCACTCAAGACATGTGGAGTTTTTATTGAGTTAGACAATAGCCATCTTGTAGTTACCATCAATCTTGCAATTGAATCCTGCATATTATTTATTCTTGACAATTTATCATAAATGATCCTAAGGATAAATCTTTTAATATAAATTATAAGGATTTTTATCTAACAGTCTCCTCCCTCATTATCACTCAGAAGTCATATAATTATCATGAAACTTATGTCATATAGTCTGAACCCCAATTATCATGAAACTGACTAGCAAATGGATTATCGATACAATAATTACAAAAATTTGCAATTTTACTTTCACCAAAACCCCTAACGACAAATTTCAATCAAATTCGCATTCACAACAAAAATTGTAAAATACATAATCAAAAGTAAATACCCAAAATTAAGCAGGGTCACAATGAACACAATAATCACAATATGACCAATTCTACTTCCACCATGCCTCCTCTCCACCTCTTCTCAACAACAAATTTAAATGTTCATTCCAACCTCATTCCGAACAACAACAATTACAACATGCATAACCAAAACTAATTTTCACTAATCTCAAAACTAAGCATAGTCACAATCAACAGAATAAGCACAATAACTTTTGATTCTAATTTCAGAGTCACAATTCTTAAATCTAAGCAAAGTTAATCAACAAAATAATCAATGAAACTAAATTTCAAAAAAAAAAAAAAAAAAGAGAAAAAACATTTATGGAATATGAACACAAGTTAAAAGTTATAAAATTACCTTACTAATAGATGAACTTTGCTCTAGTAAATCTTTCTAAAATTTCATTCATTTAACTAAACCTTCTTCTTAAATCTAAGCAAAGTTAATCAACAAAATAATCAATGAAACTAAATTTCAAAAAAAAAAAAAAAAAGAGAAAAAACATTTATGGAATATGAACACAAGTTAAAAGTTATAAAATTACCTTACTAATAGATGAACTTTGCTCTAGTAAATCTTTCTAAAATTTCATTCATTTAACTAAACCTTCTTTCGTAATCTTGATGCTGACTTTCAATAAATTCTTATATCATTGAAAGGCGAGCCTCTAATGATAGGACATACTCATATGATAAAGATGTCCCCTTCTTACATGTTCATTGTTTTAGTTCATATCTCGTGTCTTTAAGAGGGTGTTTGGCTCACCAACATGAGTTGAGTTTAGTTGGTATAATATACCAACTCAATTTTTGGCCCACCAACTTTAAATATGGGTGGAGTTATACTCTCACCCCAACTTAACTACTTCCAATATTTCAAATGACTCTACCCATCAGCCACTGTCGACGACTCTTGCTGTCACACTCCGAAAACCAACTCTAGACTCTGACAACCACCTCCGATGACAATTTCAATGACCAACTCCTAGCTTCAACAATCGTCTCCGATGACAACTCTAGCGACCAATTCTAACAACCACCTTTGCAGGACCAACTTCGACAACTAATTCTGGGCTTCAACAACCACCTCAAATGATACCTCTAGTGGCCCAACTCCGCCGACCACTTTTGCACGACCAACTCCAACAACCAATTTTAGGCTCTAACTACTACCTCTGACAACAAACTCCAATAACTAACTCCAACAACCATATTCATAGGCTTCAACAACCAATTCTGACTACAAACTCTGATGAAAATCACCTTCGATAATGAACTTCAATGACCACCTTCGAGCGAGCAACTCCGACGATCAACTCCGGGCTTTGACAACCACTTCCAATGACAAACTCTGGCAAACAACTCCAATACCACCTTCATACAATCAACTTCGGGCTCCAACAACAATCTCGAACTACAAACTCTGATAAAAATCATCTTCAATTATCAACTTCAACAACCACCTTCGCACAACCAACTCTGGGTTCTATAAACCACCTCTGATGACCAACTTCAATACCACCTTCATGTGACCAATTTCAGGGCTAACAACAACCTCTAACTAAAAACTTTAGCGAAAATCCTCTAGTAATCAACTTCAACAACCACTTCCGACTATTATAAAACTGATGACCGATAAAGTATGTTATAGGGCTATTGATTATATAAATAATAGTATTTTGTCTATATTAAGTGCAATATTTATACGTAAAAATTTGTAAAATTTGTATTTACTTAATTGAATTAATATCAAATGTGTTAAGAATATTTGGAAGAGAATGTATGCAATTAAAAGTATATAACATATAACAAAAAAAAATCATAAAATGGAGATTTTTTTCCTAGAAAATTTTCTAGCAAGAATTAACGAAAAAAGGGAGATTTCTTCTTTGATGATCCTCCAAATTTGGAGGAACTGATAGTGAAATTATTGAAGAAATGTAGTAGCATTCCATTGGCTGATAATATGGTGGGGGAAATTCATTTTAAAA
Source organism: Benincasa hispida (assembly GCF_009727055.1). Classification (NCBI taxonomy): domain Eukaryota; kingdom Viridiplantae; phylum Streptophyta; class Magnoliopsida; order Cucurbitales; family Cucurbitaceae; genus Benincasa; species Benincasa hispida. The sequence goes on along the minus strand of NC_052355.1, from coordinate 19,873,480 downwards.
AAAATCATAACAGAGTAAAAATACAAAGCAACAATAGGAAAAAGAAGAAAAAGAAGAAGATTAAATTCATGGAGAAAGTTTAGGAATCAAATGTTTTGATTTCTCTTTGGCTTCTCATTTTATTTAACCATATTTCTGCAAGAAATGTATTGGATTAATTGTTATTCATTATCCAAAAAGAATAAAAAGGAAGCAAGGAAGGAAGAAAGAGAGAAAGAAAAGATTTAAAAATTAAAAGAAAAAATCGCAATCCATATTTTATTCAAACAAAATGGGTAGAATTATTTAATAGCAAAGTTTCAAAAAAAAATAATCATCATAAAAACAGATTATTTAGAGTTCAAAAAATTATACCAAATACCTCTGATATATGAACTCAATTCTGCACCCCAGGCACAAACATATGAACTCAGACCAAATAACTTTGCATCCCAAACACAGATTTATAAACTCCACAGATATATGAACTCCACAGACATATGAACTCCAGACATCATATCTCAACTCAACACCCCAAACAACCCCTAAGCTTGAACATATACTGAGTTTTTGTCTAAGAATGGTAGCTATATGGTATGCGTTAGGTTGTATTGCACCATATTAATTTTCATTCTTACTCTACTAAATATAGCAAGAGAAATACGAAGTCGATCCTCAAAGAGCTTATTAAAATTTCTTAACCTCAAAACTTATATGACGTAATCAGATGGTTTGTGAAACTAATTAATGTAAATTGCATGAAAATGAAAATAATGTGAAGTAAATTAAATGCACTGGGTGAATTAAGTGAATTTTAATGTGAAAATTTATCAATCGAAACAAAACACTTAGCTTGGTTCGACCTAGTTTGTTCCATTCATTTTAATTCAATCATGGACTTAATCATAAAATTAGTGTGAGACTTTCCCATTCAAACTTAGCCTACTCGCTTAGAATCCTAACCGGTAGTTCTTAAGATCAAGTTAATTTATAGATTGAGCAAGAATCGTCCACTAATCGATAAAATAATAAGCATTAAGTTTAAGGGCATCCTAGGCCAAATAATTGATTTCCGTCGTTTAACCAACTATTCGATTGAGATTTATCTAATTATAAAGTAAGGTTTATCAAATGGAATCCCAATTTGACTTTACAAACTTACTTAATCCTTACTTCTAGGTGATTAACTACCTAACAATTACAAATTAGGGCTAATCAAAAGCAATCAATCATACCAACATGGCTAATTTGTCCAATCATCCCATGCAAGATAGATTGAAGAATGAATTCAAGATGAAACCTCCCAACAAGAATACAGCTCAAGTCTCAAGAATAAAGAAGGAATGGAAGTAAACTACAAGACCCAAGCTAAGCACTTACCTCTTAGCCACAAATCATCCTCCAAAATGACAATAATTAAGCTCCAAGATGATTAAAAAATTTAAGAAAAAAAAGTAAGAAATTAGTGTTTACAGTAGAGGGGAGAAGAAAACTAGTGAAGAAATAGAAAACCGGCATGATGGTCTAACATTTCGAACTGAAAAATGTTATAAAACAGGTGCTGCAGCATTGCAACACTATGCAAGAGTGTTACAACGATGTCCTGTCTTTGCGAGAATGTAAGGCTACTACCTTTTAGTGTTGCACAACGCTCATCCGCAACACTCCAACTAGGGATACAATGGTAATTTCTTGGCCTTCTTTCCCTTTTGTGTAATTTAGCTTCAAACTTGGCCATTGTATTTTCTTTTCGCACCAAACGCCTTATTTAACCTCTTATGCAGTTGAGACCTATAAAAACATCAATTAAACTCATTAAATAGCCTAACAATCCTGAATTAAAGAGGGGAGATAGCATATTTTTTGTGCTATCAAACACCCCCAACTTAACTCTTAATCGTCCTCGAGCAAGATAGAACAAGAAATCATACAAAAGTAATCAGCTTACTAAGCTACAATGTTCCAAACTCAAGCTTCAACAGTCAACTAGAATCATACATACAATCGATTAGACAATAAAAAAGCATTCAACCATTCCAATAAAATTTTGAAATTTGTTCAAGTTTGTCATGCATGTATAAGCAAAAAGTTACCTATTTTGAACAAGAGTAGGCCTGGAATAGCCTTATGAACCCTCAGTTCGTTTTTCCTCTACTCTGGCTTGGTTGATTTGGAATTAGGTTGCCTAAGCTGAAAATGGCAATGTCATTAAATAGGAGTGGTCAAAATCGATCTACTCATCACCCTTATTACATATTTTTTTCTCTTCCCATTTTTTTTCGTTTTGCTCATAATTTTTTTCTTTCGAATGGAGATTGAAACTTTATCACGGAAGGCTTCTTTTTTTTTGGCTTGCCCACACAGGTTACGTGAAAGACATCCACCTACGAGTCGACTTCCTTTCAAAAGTTCCTAAGCTTACTCATTCCACTGGGGCACTTTAGTTCAAAGGAAAACTACGGGTGTCATAGTCGCCCCAGGTTAACTATACCTTTGAGAAGAAGAGTAAACCTCTCCTTATCTCCAATTCTCCCATTTTTTTTCTTTTTTTTTCCATTAGGGTAAATGGTGATGTCAATTGACTTCATCTCAAAACATGCATTACTAAGTTGAACGTTGGAAAAACTAACATCCGTCACTAAGGCCTTTCGGAGTGACAATAAACCTATGGCCTCATAATTCAATTCTAAGAAAGCAAGAGTCAAGGTAGATATGCAAAGACCTGAAGATGCACGAAAAAGATCAAGCAAAATTTCCACAAATGCCTAGGAAATCATAAATCCTTTCTTCCGACCTATTTTCAAGAAACACAATTCATACGAGTGTGTCATAGCCTGGTCATGGCCAGGAACAAAATAGCGAGGCAAACAACAAACAAGCATGCATCATCAAACATGGTCCGAGCACAATGTTCAAGGACCCCAAACAGTATTATCACGAAAAAACTGCCAAAATCCAAACACCCCACCCCCAACTTTTAAATCTCACACTATCCCTGATGTGATTGAAAATAAAGCATGTGGGATCAGAAAACTTCCCTGAATAATGGAGTGAATGAGGGATTTGTGTCACTCGAATCAGCTCTTCTCCACCAGCAATCCTAACAAATCAAGAATGATAGAAAATATTAGGCTCAATGATAAAGGAAAAATTTCGAAAATGAAATCTAATCTAGGAAAGCAAGTAAATTTAAAGCCTGGTTACCTCCATGAAGCACAATTTTTAGGGTCGGTTGCTTGACCATGGTGACTCATTGTCAGATGTAAACCAGCGAGTCCAACCGATAGGCAATGTCAAAGTAGTCTAAAGACTCCTCATCATGAAAGATCTTAAGCCTATGCCTATTCACTTTTAAAATTTTCCTTGTCTCAAGATTTATTATATCTACTGCAACATAAGGTAAAATGTGAGAAACGCCAAATGGCCCAAGCCACTTGGATCGGAGTTTTTCATGGATAAATTTCAAATGAGAATTATATAAAAGAATCTTTTCCCCTTCCTGAAACTCCTTAGGCGCGATCATCCGTCATAAAATTCTTTTGTCCTTTCTTTATAGATCAGAGAGTTTTCAAACGATTCCAGCCTAAGCTCTTCCAATTCTTGGAGCTACAAAAGTCTGGCCTCACAAGCTGCCTCAGAGTCCCAGTTACTTTGTTTCATTGCCCAATATGCCTTATGTTGAATCTCAACTAGAAAATGGTAAGCTTTTCTATAGATTATCCTATAGGGATACATCTCATTCGGGGTCTTGAAGGTCTTTTTGTAAGCCCACAAAGCATCTATAAGATGAAGGCTCCAATCTTTCCTTCTTGGGTTCACCACTTTCTCCAGAATGGTCTTCACCTCCCTATTCGACACCTTTACTTGCCCATTCATCTGAGGGTGGTATGAGGTGGCAATATGATGTTGTACACCATACTTTTTCAACAAGGAGGCGATGACTCGATTATAGAAATGTGATCTTTGATTGCTGATGATTTCTTTGGGGAAGTCATACCTACATAAGATATTAGACTTCAAGAACCCTGCAATAACCTTAGCATCATCAATAACAGTGGCATTGGCTTTCACCCATTTGGAAACATAGTCTACTACCAATAAAATATACTTAAACCCACAAGAAGAAGGGACCTTCAAATATCTCACAGAAAAGAATGGGGACTTAGGGCATTTCATTCCTATGGGACTGGCCTCCAAATTTTTTACAACGCTCACGAGTCTTACAGTAGAAATATGCATCCTTAAACAAAGTATCTCAGTATAGACCAAAGTTCAAGACTTTTTTAGCAGTTCATTTAGGACTAAAGGATCCACCACATGCATGCTCATGACAGAATGCTAAAATAGAAAAGAATTCATCATTAAAGATACACCTTCTAACAATCTGGTCAGAACAAAATTTCCACAAATCAAGCTCTTCCCATACATAATACTTGGACTCACTCTTAATTTTTTCACCCTAATGCTTATTCAGTCCGTAAGGGAACTCACCTATGGTCAGATAATTAACGAGTTCTACATACCATGGAGTTATAGAAATACCATCTACCTACATTAGTGTGTGGTTGGGGAAGTCTCAATCAGAACTAAGACACCCACCTTCTAACACTAGTCTACTCAAATGATCGGCAACGACATTCTCATTCTTTTTTATGTCTTAAAGCTTCAAGTTAAACTCCTAGAGGAGAAGAACGCACCTCAACAATATGGATTTGGACTCCTTTTTCAACATAAGATACTGCAAAGCTGCATGGTCAAAAAAGACAACAACTTCAGATCCAATAATGTAAGAATAGAATTTTTCAAGAGCAAAAACAAGAGCTAAAAACTCCTTTTTCATTGTGGTGTAGCAGCATTAGGCCGGATTCAAGGTCTTTGAAGCGTATTAGATCATATGATGTCTCATCCACCTTCTAGCCCAAAATCGTTCCAACAGCATAGTCGAAGAGAATATCCCAACGAGGAACCTAAATAATCGAAGCACACGACAAGGCATTCTTCAGTGCATCAAAGCTTGCTTTGCATTCATATCGAATTCAAAATCTACATCCTTGTGAAGAAGAGAGGTCATTGGTTGAGCAATCTTGCTGAAATCCTTATAAACCTACGGTAGAAACCTGAATGCCCAAGAAAAGATCGAACCTCCCTCACGTTTGTGGGGTAAGGGAGCTTAGCAATAACATTAACTTTAGTAGGATCAACCTCTATACCATGCTCAGAAATAATATGTCCAAGTACAATCCCATCCAAGGCTATAAAATGACATTTTTCAAAATTAAGCACAATGTTAGACTTAATACATCGCTCTATTACCTTAGACAAGTTTAATAGACAGTCATGAAATGTGTCCCCATAAACAGTGAAGTTATCCAGAATCACTTCTATACAATTCTCTATAAACTCAGAAAAGATACTCATAATGCAACATTGGAAAGTACCTGGAGCACAACCCAAATGACATCCTTCTGAAAGAAAATGTGCCAAAAGGGCATGTAAAGGTCATCTTTTGTTGATCTTCTTGGTTAATCGAGATCTGATAAAATCCAAAAAAAACCATCAAGAAAACGAAAGAAAGGCTTTCCAACTAGCCTCTCAAGCATTTGGTCTATAAATGGGATAGGGAAGTGATATTTCCTAGTAACGTCATTTAACTTCCTAAAGTTTATGCACATTCGTCTTCCATTTTGAATTCTTACAAAAATTACGCTACCCTCTTCATTTTTAACTACAGTAACACTTGTTTTCTTAGGTATTACATGTATGGGGTTAACCCATTCACTATCAGCAATAGGGTAAATAATACCTACATCAAGGAGTTTAAAGACCTCTTTCATCACAACCTCCTTCAGAACAGGATACAAATGTCGTTGGGGTTGTTGACATAGCTTAGTTCCTTCTTCAAAAGTGATCCCGTGCATACACACAGCAGGGTTAATACCTTTGATGCCCGCCAATGTCTACCCAATGGCAAGCTTGTATTTTTGCAAGACCTTCACCAATTGCTCCTTTTGCTCACCCGCCAAATTCTTTGAAATAATCACAAGCAATATTTCAACTTCTCTAAGATAAGCATACTTTAAATGGTCAGGAAGCTCCTTCAGTTCAACTTTAGGTGCCTGCACGACAGAAGGAAAAACCTTTTCAGATGAATCATTATCAGAACAAGGAGGCATACTTACTAGTTCTGTCATGGATAAAGTGGAAAGCTCCTCAAGTGAGATCAAATCGTCTTAATCATCCTCGTCATCATCATATATGTCCCAAACTACTTCTGACTCAAGACAATCAAATATATTAATCTGGCACAAAGACTACACATACCTAACGATGGGGGACTTCATAGCATCAAAATTATTAAATTTAACTACCTCACCATCAAACTCAACATATATGTACCTTCATCCAAATCGATTTTGGTCTTGGTCATTTTCATGAAAGGCCAACCAAGCAAGATCGACGCAGATGAAATCGACGTGGGCTCTTCCATTTTAAGAATGTAAAAAACAGTAGGGAAAATAAGGTCATTAACTTGAACAATGACATCTTCTAAGATTTCTAATGAATGAATAAAAGACGTATTAGCTAATTATATTACTACTCCTGTCTCAGTTAGGTCTTTTAATTCTAGTTCTTAGTAAATGGAGTATGGCATTACATTAATGGACGCATTAAGATCTAACATAGCTCTTTCTATCATTTTCTTTCCAATCACACAAGGAAGAGAAACATACCTGGATCCTTTTGTTTTTCAGAAAAACTCTTTTGAAGGATCGCGAACACTAACTAACTTACCACCATCCTCTCTTTCTCTTTCATTTGCCTTCTTCATTTGGCACAGTTCCTTAAGAACTTGCCATATTTGGGAATTTGTTTTACAACATCAAGGAGAGGGATGTTGATTTCCACTTTTTTGTACATCTCAAACAGCTCTCGATCCTTGTCTCCCACAAGCTCTTTTGACCTCGCAAGCTTGGAAAGAAAAGGTGCTTTAGGCATGTAAACATTTAATGGAGGAAGATGGTTAGAGGATACTGGTCTATTTTTCTTATCTTGTTGTGGTTTGATTATGAAATCTGAAGAAATACTTTCTTGATCTTTCATCTCTGCCTTCATTGTTTCAACATGTGGCTCCAACTCTTGCCACTCTGGAGTGTTATGGGACTCACATTCTCCCTCGAGTTTAATTTTGGTTGAAATAGGAGCTTTCTAGATTGTCTCTCCAACTTGATCACTTAGGTGGCAAGCTGTGAGACTTGAGTCTCCAAGGTATCAAGGGCACTCTTGGTGTCCTGCTGAAATTTAAGAGAATTGTCAGCTAGACTTTTTACAATGTCTTCTATGGACATACCTGAGCTAGATGAAGCTCAATAACCAGTTTGAGTTTTCTCGTTCTATCCATCCCATTTGAAATTTGAGTGGTCCCGCTATCCAGGATTGTACCTCTGACTGTAAGGTTCTCATCGTTTGTTTTGTCCGTTAAAGTTGTACCCTCCAATAGCATTCACCTCAGGCATCTCCCTTGTTACACACTTGGGCCAACATCAACTGTGTGTCTTGCTCCAAGATACACTTGACAAATAATAACAAGCTGGCCATTCTCCTTAGAAAACGCAGATTAGATATTTCTTTATGAAGTTCACTTACCTCATAGCCGATTTCACATTAACGGAGGCTCCCGTGCCAAATTGTTGAGAGTTGGCAGCCATGATTGCTATCAATTTCATCACTTCAGTGAGGGTTTTGTCGACTAAGGCTCCTCCTACCGTGGCATCAATGTTGCTCTTATCAGACTGCATTAGCCCCTCGTAGAAATACTGAATCAGCAGTTGGTCTGAAATCTGGTTGTGAGGGAATTTTGCACAAATCTTCTTGAAATGCTCCCAATATTCATGAAGTGTTTCCCCCATCAAACTGTAGTATGCTATAGATTTCCTTTCTTATGCTAGCAACTCGAGATTAGTGAAAAACTTCTCCAAAAACTGCCTCTGTAATTCCTCCCAGGATGTAACGCGCCTTGGCGGCAAGATGTAGAGCCACTCCTTGGCGTCGTCCTTCAATGAGATGGGGAACGCCCTCATGTTGATCTGTTCCTGAGTTACCTCATTCGGTCTCATGCCATCGCACACAACGTGGAACTCTTTCAAATGCTTGTGAGGACCCTCTCCTGTAAAACCAGAAAAGGAAGGGAGTAAGTGAACTAATCCAAATTTCAGTTCAAAATTACCTTTTGTTTCTGGATAAGCGATGCAAAGAGGTTGTTAAGTAAATTCAGGTGCTCCAAGCTCCCTAAGTGTCTTTTCACGGTCAGCCATGATTGGTGGTGCATTTTCAGGAACACCTTCTTCTTCTAACTTGTCTTCAACACGGATATTTCCTTCACATGTAGCTTGCTCTCTTCTTTCTCTTCTTATCCTTCACTCCTCTCGATAAATTTCTATAAAGTATAATAGTCTAGAGCGCTTGGAAGCATCGGTCATGCATCAAAAAGAGAAAAAGGATTAGCAAGAAAGAAACTATAAGCCTCAAATTTAAGAAATTTTTTGGCTCCTCGGCAACGACGCCAAATTTGGTATGCTCTAGGTCGTATCGCACCAAATTAATTTTCATGCCTTACTCTACTAAATATAGCAAGGGAAGTATGGAGTCGATCCGTAGAGAGCCGATTACGATCTGTCTCTTATACACATCTAGATGTGTATAAGAGACAGTTGTGAAGCTAACTAATGTAAATTGCACGAAAATGAAAATGATGTGGAGCAAATTAAATAAACGGAGTGAATTGAGTGAATTTTAGTTTGAAAATTTATCAAATGAAACAAAACACTTAGCTTGGGTTGGCCTAGTTTATTTCATTCCTTTTAATTCTATCATGGACTTAATCATAAAATTAGTATGAGATTTTCTCATTAAAACTTAGCCTACTCGCTTAGAATCCTAAAGATCAAGTTAATTTATAGGTTGAGCGAGAATCCTCAACTAATCGATAAAATAACAAGCATTAAGTTTAAGGGCATCCTAAGCCGAATAATTGATTTCCATCGTCTAACCAACTATTCGAGTGAGATTTATCTAGATTAGGAAGTAATGCTTATAAAATGAAATCCCAATTTGACTTCACAAACTTACTTAATCCTTGCTTCTAGATGATTAACTACCTAACGATTACAAATTAGGTCTAATCAAAAGAATTCAATCATACCAACACGGCTAATTTGTCCGATTATCCCATGCAAGATAGATTGAAGAATGAATTCAAGATGAAACCTCTAAAATTTAGGATAATCCCACAAGAATACAACTCAAGTCTCAAGAATGAAGAAGGAATGGAAGTAAATTACAAGACCTAAGCTAAGTACTTACCTCTTAGCCACAAATCATCCTCCAAAATGACAATAATCAAGATCCAAGATGATTAAAAAGGTAAGAAATTAATGTTTACAGTAGAGGGGAGAAGAAAAAAAGTGAAGAAATGGAAAATCGGCATGATGATCTAACATTTCAAAATGAAAAACGTTATAAAGCAAGTGTCGCAGAGTTGCAACGTTGCGCAAGACAGTGCGCCTCCATCATAATTCGCAATGTGTAGCATTGCAACACCGCCTATCTTCGCAGGAATGTAAGGCTACTACCTTTTAGCGTTGTGCAACGCTCCTTTTGAGCATCACGATGCTCCAACTAGAGGCATATTCGTAGTTTCTCGGTCTTCTTTCTGTTTTTGTGCAATTTAACTACAAACTTGGCTGCTTTATCGTATTTTCACACCAAACGCCTTATTCAACCTCTTGTGCACTCAAGACATATCAATTAAACTCATTAAATAGCCTAAATCTTGAATTAAAGAGAGGGAGATAACACATTCTCGGTTCTATTACTATAATTTCTTTATCATTCATTGGTGTACTTGAGTTGACTTGCTCCAGTCATAATGCTTATAATTGTCCATGATCAAAGACAATGAATGTTTACAAAAACTATTGTAGAAAAGAGTGATATTAAAGCGAATTTTAAATGTACATGGATCAAAATGAACATTTTAAAAATACACGGACCAAAATGAATAAAAGTTGAAAGTACAGGAAATAAATTGAATATCATGATAATATATGGACTAAAACGAACTAAAGTTGAAAGTATAATGATCAAATTATTATTTAGATCTAAAATTTAAGGGAAATCATTTTATAGTTCTAGGAGAAGTCAACCAAAATTAAAAACAACTCTTCATCATTAAATCTAGAATATTGTAAGTTTAGTATTGATGGATAAAATACCTTATCGGTTTTGGCATTCTAGGTTCAACGACTCCATTTTAGTTGTCCTTCATAATTCCCATTGTCCAAATCTAGTTCTTGTACTTTTATTAAATATCAAATTTAGATTATGTACTCTCAATAAATCTTAAATTTAGTCATTCAAAATTCTGTATTGACATTGGTTCAATAATAATAATTTTATGCAAGAAAAGACATCATGTGAATATATATATTCAAAATGTATAAAGGGAAGGCTAATATATACTATTTTTATTTTATGCATTTTCTATAGTAGTTAAAAAAAATTATCTTTCTACATTTACCACAATTTTCATATTACCACTAATGGACTACATTTCACTGGAATAAAAGAAAAAATGTTGAAAAACATTGATAAAGAAATTATGGATTTCATAAGTTATTGATAACATAAAAATTGTGTTATCTTCCTCTTCTTAATTCTATGTCGTTATTATGTTTTAATGTGTTTATTTAGTGTTTTGTTAGGTTTTGGGAGCCTAAAAGATAGAATCGGCCGTTACGGACTATTCAACGTTAATTTAGAGCAATTAGAAGCTAGATTGAGCAACTGGACTTCAAATGACTTAGAAAGAACGAAAATGCCACTGGATGGAACATTGCAATGCTCAACCAAGCATTGTGCAACGCTACAAGGCAGTAGTCTCATGTGATGCCGGAAAATAGGGCAAGTCGTAATGCTAATCTTGATGGAGGCAGTGCAGCGCGCGCGCAAGTAATGGGACGATATCGGAATTTATCTTCTCCGTCTTTATGGGAAGGTAAGTTCTAGCTATTTTCTAGTTTAGGGGATTTTGGAACAACATAATGTTTGGAGTTTTGTTTAATTGTAAATTTCATATCTTAGCTATAGGTTTGTCTTTGTTTATCTTGCTTAATCAATTATATTATCAATTGATTGTCTGACAAACAACTTAGGATTGCATGCTTAGGATTATGTAGCAATATGTGACATAAAATTGTTAGTGAGTCCATAACAAGCGATAGGTTAGTTAGGCTTGCAAATTTTCTAAAATAAATTGTATTGTTTCTATGAACCTAGAGAAAATCATAGTGAGCGTTTAATTAGACGATGGAAATTAAACATTCATTCTAGTGTAAGCCCTAGAACTTAATGCAATTGGTTAATCATGTTAAATATGAGTTCATTTAAGTATGTTTAGCTAATTAGGTAATTAGACCTGTTGGTTAGATGTCTAATCAATTGGGCTAGGCATAGTTAAGAAACTAAAATTATATTAAGCAATTCAATGATCAAGATTACATTGAGCAATCTCAGTTCCCTTAAGCTAGGTCATTTCTTTTAATTGCATTTCTATCTTTTACTTTCCTTGCATTTCATTTCTTTTATGCACTTTGATTATCAATCCATACCAACTCCCCCCACCCCTAATTTTACCACTTTAACTAAAAATGAGCTTCGACGAACTAAACTCCTGTGTTTCCCTGTGGTTCGACCCGAGACTTGCCGCTTGTACTACTAGTTAGTATAAGTAGTTTGTTTGATGATTTATAAATATTATTTGATTGGCGAACTTTTGAGAGTGACACCAAAAATATTCGTCCATGAAATTGGGATTATTGCTAGGGAAGCCAATTAGTTTTTCATTGTTAGTTTTTAGTTAAAGTTTCTTTTGCTTTGATTTGTTTTCTTTCTTGTGTCAGTTGAGCATGATAGGATTTCCAAATCAATCTTGGACATTTGAAAATCGAGTTACAGGTCTTGATGACGAGGTAAGTGGCCTTGACCACCACATTGCTGAGTCGGCCGCCTTGGTTGGCCATGTGATGGAGTGGAGTTCACAGCAAGCAGAGGCAGTAGGCCCAAAGTTGCAGTAGAGTTCAGTACAACATGGACATTCCGAGAACAGGTATTATGGTCATTTGGACTATGAGCCTCACCATTCTTGGTGGGAGGAGTCCTTTGACCATGGATACTGAGGATGGCAGCAGAGCTTGGATGACTAAGATTTCTTAGCACCCCATCAGTCGATGCATGCTCGGTTTTCCGGGTCAGGTAAGTCTTTAGAGGCTTTGGTTTTGGAGCTTGCTAACTACACTTTTGAGCTTCAATAGGACAACCTCTAAAGGTAGCAGGAGTTCAAATGCTTCCAGTAGGAGAGTCTTTGCCCTGAGGCAGAGACTAGAACTAATTTTCGAAGCTTGAGTGACCTTGTTACTTAGCTTGCAACATTAGTTGGGGGGCCAAACGAGCTGTTGCCAAACCATTCCCTTGACTCCCCAAAGGTCCAGAGGCATGGTAGTCCACGTCGATGCGGTGGAGGAGAAGGAATCACTTCCTCTAGATTCGTCCCCAGATATGACTTCGAAGTTCTTAATTTCTGATCTTGCTAATATCTCTCTTTAGTTTCAGCAGGACGTTCAAGCTCAGCTGCAAAGCATAGCCGACCATCTTGTGCAACTGACCGATGCCTTGTAGAGATTGGAAAGCCAACCAAAGCATCTCATTGTCTATACCTCAAAGGTCGAGTTTCTTGTAAAGTGCTACTTCTCCAGTGATAATGAGGGTGTCACGCCATGCTCCCAGTTTATGAGGCTAAAAAGGATCCTAAACCTAAACCCGACGACATCCAGGTGATAGAGTTAGAGGTCGAAAGGCTCTCTTGCTTTGTTTGTTATGATGAGTAGTTGACGACACGCCCTCTTTGTTATTAGGTTTGCATGAAATTATGTTTGAAAAACATGATCATGATTTTTAGCCCATTTTAAAAAAAAAAAAAAAATTCTTATCTCTCATGCACGCCTAAGATTTTTGTCTAACGAAATTAGGTCTTACATGCTTAGAGTTATATTATTGAGCTTATATTTTTATTGCCATCCCGAAAGGCGTAGGTGATAGGTGTTAAGTGACTGAAAAATCAACCTAGTAATGCATGCCTAAGTTTTTGTCAAACTCTTGTTTTGTATTGTAAAAGCCAAGTGTTGTAAAGTAAAAGAAAGTTTGTAAAAGGCAAAGCATGTTATAATGTAAAAGCAAGTTTATATATTATTTTTTAAGGGAATTACTTCCTTTTCTTTGAGTTATAATTAATCTATACCTCGAGGAATGAGTAAGCTTCGACACCTTGTTAGGAAACGTTGCTCGTAGTTGGATGTCTTTCAGGTAACCCATGTGGACAAGCCAAAACGAAAGCAAAGTATCTAGATTGTTGGGTTTTATGTCCTAAAAGTCGTGGTTTGTAAACAATAAACTTATTCTATTAATCAATAAAGATGTTATTGAAATTAATTCAATAAAATTGTTATTAAATGTATGAATTGCTCATTTCATTTTAAAAAATAATCGAAATCCAATAATCTAAGATCCATGACTACTTGACTTTATGTGGAGACATAAGAGTGGATCAACTTCGAGTAAATAGCCAAAATGGTCTATGGTATACGAATAAGATTGGGTACCTTATTATGGGATACTATCGAATGCGGCCCATTTTGTAGATTTTAAAAGTTCTAAAATGGTACAAATGAAGTGATCTTGATTAGTTCATGTGGAGATATGCGAGTGGGGGCATCCTATACAAAGAGTTTGTATAAGATCGAACCAAGAAATAAGTCACCCTTACTTTATAACGTTGTTTACTGTTTAAGACTGACTATTTTAAAGCGGTGACCTAGGTAACTTAACCTTAATCCTAAGCTAATTATGAACTCTTATTTATTCTGGATTATCCTTAGATTTGCATGGATGAGGTTTGGCTCAACAGCGCCGGCTCAATGAGCCTCCCATTTCAGGAGTAAGACTGGGTAGATAGTTGGGAATATAGGGTGCAAGATGGAATTCGCTCCTACCCACTTTTAGGGATAGTAGAGAGGTTGTTCCCTTAAGTGTTGACTCCAAGTCTTTAATAAGGGGCCCCATCCTCTCATTGGCCCGAGAGGAACTCGGTTTGGTAATTGGATCACAAACCAATTATTCATTAGGGGATCAGTGGAACTTAAGGAACAAGAGGTAATCTTGGGGGTAGAACAACTATTGACCCAACCGTTATTATGAACAACCTGTGAAGGGTTAACTTACTAATTATGGTTATGTCGAGTGGACACAATATATCTACGGTGAAAGAAGTGCAACTACTGGCCTTTAATGGAGTGATTCGGTACTTAACGAATGTTAGTTAATTAGGTTAAAGAGTTTACCTAGTTAATCTCGGATCGATTGGAGCCCATGATTTATAGGTCCATCACGTCCCCTACTAGCTCACAAACGGAATAAACCTTAGAATAGTGTGATGAGGGAATTTGAAGCGTTTAAATTCGAATTAAGAGAATTAGTAATTATATGCGATATAGTTAAACAAAATTGAAAAATTGGATAATATTTAAATAGGATTTAAATATTAATTACATAAATAAGGATCCATGATTGTGGAGTTGGTGTTTGATTAATTTAATATTTGATGTTAAATTTATAAGAATTAATTAAATTGTTTAATTAATTATTTATTTTATTTTAAAAAATTAATTATTACATTAATTTTAGTAAAATTAATGATTAATTAATGAATTAATCCTAAACTTTGATATTAATTTTGAAAATGAATTTCAAAATTAAAAGGAAGATTGAATATGATTTTTAAATCCAATTTTGGAAAAACCCACTAGTGGGTTCAACCCAATTTTGGTACACTTCAATTCACCACTAAATAAAACAAGTAGGTATTGTCTTCATTCCATACAATTTGGTTGCATGAAGAGATCGAACTAAACCTGAAGTTTTTTCAACTTAAAATGGTTCCATGCAGCTGGGTTTTTTAGTTGAGTTAAGAAGAAGTGTTCTTCATACTCGAGAAAAAAAACCAGACCCTTTTCTCCAAAATTTTCCCTTGAAGTCAGTTTATTCTAAGTTTCACAACTCAATCTAAGGTCCAAAGAGAATAGTAGGGAAGATTCTTTGGTGGTTTGCAAACTTTTGGATTGACGATTGAAGCTGATTTCATGAATCAAAGGAGTTTTTCAAAGGTATTTCTGAAATTCTCTTGATATTCTATGAACATACTTGATTAGATGCTAAAATTGATGAATTAGAGTGCTTAATGGCCCTGAATTCTTCCACTAATTGCTTGCTACTTCCATCATAGATAAAGTTTCCTCTTTTGTATAAGGTAAAAAAAAAAAAAGGAATAAAAACAAAAATACAGTAAGTTAGGTTCCCCCTTAAATGTGTCATTGCATTGTTGATTCCTAAAAGTTCAACTTTTGAGCCTTCGAGCCAGAGGAAGGGGAAAATGAATTGAGAGCCTTATAAAACTATTCTGGATTTTCGAGCTTAACCAGTAGGGTTTTAGACTCATCCATGCATGAATAGGTTCATAATCATTTTAAATGTGCTTCATTGATTGGTTATAATCGGATTTCATCTTTGATTGCAAATCTTATCTTAAGAGACTGTTGAGACTAGAGTAAGGACCATTGTGATTGAGCAAGCATATTTTTGTATGAATGTACGATTCTACCTTGCTCGAGGGCGATCAAGAATTAAGTTGGGGGTGTTTGATAGCACCAAAAATGTGATACCTTCCTCTTCTTAATTCTAGGTCGTTACTATATTTTAATGTTTTTATTTAGTGTTTTTATAGATTTCAGGTGCCTAAAGGTAGAAATGGTCGTTACGGACTATTCGAGATTAATTTGGAGCAATTAGAAGCTAAATTGAGCAACTGAGGTTTAAAGGGCTTAAAAAGGACGAATGCCCCTGGATCGAACACTGAGCATTGCACAACGCTACAAGGCAGTAGCCTCATGTGATGTTGGAAAATAGGGTAGCATCACAACGTTGCGCCCCAACATTGTGATAAGCTAGAGACTAGCGTTGCAACGCTCTTGTCAAGCGTTGTAACACTGCAACACTAGTTTAAAAGCTTTCTTCTTCATTTCTAGGGTAGATTTTTACCTCTCCAATCGGCCTCCAGACGATTTCTCTACCTTCTCACCTCTTTTACTTGTATTTTTCTCCATTTTCTTCCTTCTTCTCATGTAACTAATGGAACGATACCAGAATTCGTCTTCTCCATCTTCATGGGAAGGTAAGTTCTAACTATTTTCTAATTTAGGGGATTTTAGAACAATGTAATTTTGGGAGTTTTGTTTAATTTTAATTTTCATATCTTAGCTATGGATTTGTCTCTATTTATCTTGCTTAATCAATTATATTATCTCTTGATTGTCTGACAAACTATTTGGAATTTTGTAATTGCATGCTTAGGATTATCTAGCAATAGGCGATAGGTTAGTTAGGCTTGTAATTTGTTGTCTAAAACGAATCTTTGTTCCTATGAATCTAGAGAAAATCATAGTGAGTGTTTAATTAGACGAAGGAAATTAAACATTCATCCTAGCGTTAGCCCTAGAACCCAATGCGGTTGGTTAATCATATTTAATATGAATTCATTTGAGCATGTTTAGTTAATTAGGTAATTAGGACCATTGGTTGGATGTCCAGTCAATTGGGCTAGGCATAATTACGAAACTAAAATTACATTAAGCAATGCGACAATCAAGATTACATTGAGCAATTCCAATTCCTTTAAGCTAGGTTGTTTCCTTTAATTGCATTTTTATCTTTTACTTGCATTTTATTTCTTTTATGCACTTCGATTATCAATCCATACCAAACCCCCTCCCCTATTTTACCACGCTTCCCTGTGGTTCGATCCTATACTTATCGCTTGTACTACTTGTTCGATGATTTATAAACATTATTTGATTGACAATCTTTTGGGAGCGACACCAAAAAGATTCGTCCGTCATTGATGAAAGTGTTTATTTTTAAATCAAAGACTGATTTAAAAGATGTTGTAAAGAGTTATTTCATCTTTTGTCATCAACATGTTAAAGTGGTTGAGTCCAATAGAAAACTATCGAGTAGTTCTTGGCAAGATTTTTCTTTTTGCCTTAAAAAACATGAAAATTTTGATATTATCAAAAGAGTAAGGGTGTGCTTGGAATACATTTTCAAGTGTTTAATTTAAAAAATAAGTTATTTTGAAAGAAATCAATCAGAGTGTTTGACAACCATTCAAAATAACTTTTCAAATGTATTTCAATCAATTTTTATCAAAAGTCTTTAAATAAAAATGAGTTTTTTGAAAAATATTTTTTTCTTAAGTCAATCCAAATGGGCTTTAAAAGTAATACAGAAAAAATTTGATATCAAATAATACGAGCACAATAATGCATGGAAGAAGAAAAAAGGATTGGGAGATTACAAAGAATCTACAACAAAAACATGGATAATTTACCCTTCGACAAGAATGACATGCACAACAAATTCTATAGTGTGTCGTAAAGTCATCGTGATGTGACCTCCAACATCTTTTTTTAAGCGTGAAAGATTTGGAGTTGCCATCAATCTCTACAGGGAAATCTTAAGTCCAATAGACATGCATGCTATTTTCAAATTTCCACCCATTAGAAATTTCATTTATCTTTAGAATGTAGGCCACGTTTACCAAACTGTAATGAAAATTGGTATAATCAGAATGAGATTTTATTGATAGATAAATCGTAATAGGCCTAAATCATAAACACGATTTGATTGCTTTTGATCGCGTCTACCTAGAATTATAAATTTATCCCGTTTTATTGTTACCGTTATCATTATTGTTACTGTTTGATCCTAACAATAACGGTAAAAGTAACAATAAATGTGATAAATTCATGATTTTCATATTGTAACGGTAACAATAACGATAACAATAAAGGTAGTGGATCCCACATAATTTTCAATCTCAATCAGATTGAACACCTTTTATTCCTCAATCAAATTAAATGATTTGATTACAAATTTTAAGGTAGACTCTGCATCTCATTACAATTACTGGAAGTCGATAAACAACAAAAATAATCAATTGGAGCTCACTTTTCACACTACCATTGATGGATTATTTTTTTCAACCGGTGTAAACGTGACCCTAATGTCTACAAATATTATATACAAAATGATGATATGAACCTTACAAATTCTAAATTATAAAACAAAATGAGTATAACAAGATTGAATTACATCTATTTACTACGCCTATTAATTTATCCATATCCAACATTGTATTAATGATATAAAGTGTATACTCTCAACCAAAAAGTTTAAAATCTGGTGTGTATGTGTATATAAAAAATTTAAAGTTTTTAAAACTTGAAAAAGAAAAACAAGATGGATTATAATCATTACTTGAGAAAGACAAATGAATGGAGTAAGTGAATGTTGAAAAATCATCTAAGCCTCCAAACCACACACTACCAAAATTCCATTACATAAGTCTCAAAATTTAGGTGAGCCTCTGTACTTAAATACAAAGCTAATCACCTGATATAGAAAACCTAAAGCATTTTCTATCACAAAACTCAATTCTACCTCCCCCCTCAACTATGGAAAATGTTTGTTTTAAGCATATTTACAACACCTACATATCACTCCCTTTGTGTGTTATAAATACAACATAATGAGCCTCGAAAAACTAGGCTCGTAATGCATCTTGAGTTCAAGTTCCTATAATCTATATTGCAAGGCTAAAGCCAATTCGGTGTGAACTTCCTTGTTATCGTCTTTGATGTTGCATCATCTGGAACCTTCGCAAGCGAGCGGTACTGCAATTTTACGCTCTCTGCATTGTCTAGCGTTTTCACCACATACCTAACGTGCAAAAGAAGTGGATGCATTTTTGTAAACTATATCTTTATTAGATCAAGTAGAACATATGCACAAAAGAAATTTAAATCTTATATCGGCCATTAAGACCCTATTTCATAACCATTTAGGTTTTTTATTTCTAAAAGTTAGGCTTATGTTCTCACAATTTTTTACAATGATTTTCATCTCTTTTTGTTCAACAATTACGGGATAGAAGATTGAACCATCAACCTTTGGCATGGTAACTAATGCCTTATTCACTCAACCATGACCCTCAAGTTCTCTTCTTCTTAATTTTCAAAAAACTTGGCTTGGATTTTGAAAACAACCTTGAAGATTAGATATCAAAACAAAGAAACTTCGGTAGAAGTTATGGTTCTTACAAGTTATGGCTATGTTTTATTTTTTTAGTTTTAGTTATTCTTAACCTTCAAATGCTATGTTTTAGTTCTTAATATTCAAATGCTAAGCAATAATTCTAAACTATGCATAGAAGACTATTTTAGTCCTTTATCATTAATTTTACATGGCTTCCAACACTTTCTATAGGCAAAAACTATAATCAGACTTACACAAAAAATTAATGGGAAATAAGTTACTTCCTGCTCGCAATGAACAGAATGAAGAAAAAATATTGAGAATCAGAACAAAAAATGACAAACCATCCATTCAAGCACTGTGTTGTAACAACAGCCTCACGTCCCACAAAACGTTGTGGTGTCCTCTTGTTCCCCTGATCCGTTTTAGCTACGATGTTAGTTTCAACATGCTATAATATAAGGGACTAAATGAGAGTACAGTTTTTTGCTCACCTTGATAATTACCCTATCAGTCACTGTGAAAGGAAACTGAACACCTCGACCTCTTGGAGTATCCATGAAAGTCAAGTCCTACATTGGCAAACACCGGAACGATATTATGAAAAACTCGGAAGCAGTTCTACTATGAGAATATCATTCACTCTGAAAAGAACAAGCGACAAAAATAAATGCACAAGTAGAACTTGACACAAGTGAACTGAATATAGCGATTGAGGGATAGGAAAGACTTAGAAAGATAGGGAAAACCAAAATCTCCTGAAGTCTATTCCCATCCTCCCCTTTGATTGTAGTATCTCACATTAGCAGGTTTAAGATACCGTGGTCCCAGGTACAAAGCAAATACCTGCTCAAACCTCTCCCTTCTCCTTTTCGGTGAGCGGTAAAATAATAATTCTTCTTCCCGGCGGAATGCTTGGACTGCAGCTTGAAGAGCTGAAGATGAAAATATCATGACAAGAAAAAGAGGATCATGAAAAGTTCAGTGTTTTGAAAACAATCTTCAAAGAGAACTATATCAATCTGTACTACATTATTCTGGGTGTTTAGTTTGGGAACTCTCAATAATGTGAGAGGGTAAGCAGATAAGGGCGACTAACAACAAAGAAAATTCTTACATGTTTTGTCTAACTTCGAGGAGCAGTTACAACGGAACACAAGAACAAACCTTGGTATATGTCAAGCATTTTTGGAAACAGTAGCAAAGAGATGTTAAATATTAAAAGTGGAGAAGAAATTTTACTCACATAAGTTTTGAGCAATAGAGTCTTCAGAAACTGACTGAGAGCACGAGTAACAAGATTTCTGGAAAGACAACAAGAGAAATGCAGAAACTCTATGAAACCGAGGTCATCAAAATAATCAATTGACTGATTAATTATCAACAGAGAAGCCATACAGCAATGGAAATTAAGGTGCACAAGTTGGGTAAAATTAATGCTTGCAAAAGAAAGTGACCATTCATAATCAAAAACTCAAGAAAATGAATGACAAAGACAAACTCACTTAGACTAAAATCTGGTTATCTAGTCAAACTACTTGATTTCCCCCAGCTAAGAGACAGGGCGCCCAAGTTTTACATCATGATACATGGACAAATAATAAGTTCATAAGTTCAGTGGTGCCAAAACTGGAGTCCAATTATTGAGAACTTTAAACCATGAACTTATAGATGCCAAACATTTTCATGTTGATTATTAAGAGTTCAAGCACTGCTGCTGCATAAGGGCAACAGACTCATTTTTATACCAAAATTGGTATCATATCTTATTTTAGATTCCTGCGAACTCTCATCTTCATAAATCTCACTGAAACCAATGGCTCGGAAAGGGGCTCTTATGATCAAGAATGCAAAAACTACATGATTGATAGTAGTAGCTAGTATTCTTAAAAATAATAATAAATAATAGTAATAATTGTAATAGCTAGTATTTGAAATGGATTTTGTATAGAAGAACCTCAACCAAGTGTTAAGTATATTTCTAAGGCTCAGTTGGACTCTTTTTGCAAGTACTGTACTAGACAACTTGATGGAGTTCTGCACGTAAATCAGCATGGGTTGCTACAAATGGCCAATGAAACTTCAAATCAAATGCAAACTTTGCAATGTTTTGAAATTTCTATGCTTGCAATGCCATCTGTACAAAGCATTAGGATACTAAACACCTAGCAATTTCAATGTGCCGGTTACGTTTTAACATAATGAGAAAAATGATAGATAACATGACGATAAAGAATTTAACAGTATAGATGAGCAGTATTCTTGCCAGTAACTCACTACTCTAAGAACATGTTGTATTCCACCACTCCCAAAGGAATGCCCACACGGCAATATCATTGCATCGTCCATGAGAGCGCCCCTGATTTCAAGAAGAAAAACAAATCTAAGCAAAAATATAACCAGAAACAATTGGGACGAAAAAATGAGTCACGTAAGAATTTTTGGCATAGACTATGATGTAGCCTAAAAGATAAAAGAACTTTCTCCCAGAATCAAATCAAAGTCTGTATTATCAATCAAGCAATTTCTTTATTTATAGAGAATCGAAATAATGCAAAATAATCCTAAATCTAATCCTAATTCATCTAAGAAACTAATCTAATCCAAATAAACTGAGAAAACTAATTCTAATCCTGATCAATTACGGATTTGACCAAGATAGTCAAATTTACTGTAATCCTATTACATCAGAATGTGAACTGAAAGATGCAAAAAAAAATGTAAGAACACATCATATTTCCTTCATGAAAACACACTAAAATCACAATTGCAACAAGAACATGCTTCTACATGATTGACAGGCTCAACCAAATATAATGAAACATAATGGAAACACTAGAAACTCACGTCACAGGGTCAGTGAGAATTGCTCGCAAAGACTCTCCAGGCTCTCCTGAAAACGAAACATCCCTTCTCCCAAAACCACATCCATTTTCCATAGCCAAATCCTTCTGCCCAGAAGCAGACCCTTCAGTGCTTTGCAAATACTGGGAATAATAAGCATCCCCTTCATGTTCTGCAATTGTAACCGCATTTGGGTAGTTCCCCAACCTTCCCTGTGGATGGTTCTCACTCTGAGTTGCTCCTGTGTCGTTGCCTGAAGAGCCAACCAAACCATCCTTGACTACCAGAGTTCCACCTAAAACCCATAAGAAAAATTAACAAAAAAAATCCAAATTGGGAGCAGAATATCCAAACAATCATTCTAGAATCACAGTTTCTATATGAGCAATGAAAGTTCAAAGTAAAACTTCTTACCAAAAGAAGAATGGTGCTTAAGCTTCCCATTTCCCAATTTAATAGTCCCATTCTTCAACCCCCCACTACTCTGATCACTTCTATCATTGTTACTATCATTGGGGTTAGCAGTTTTACTGCATTTATTAACATCATCCAAAGAAACAAGCCCTTCAACATCATCATCACCATCATTGACTTCATCTTCATCGTCGTCGTCGTCGTCATCTTCCTCATCCGATCCTTTCCCACTTCTCGCAGTCTCATTCCCATTCCAATTCCGGGTGTGACCGAACACACTGCGGCGGAAATCTTCACCCTGGTGGGAAAAGAATCGATCCCGGTCGACGACAGGGAAGAGCTTATCGTCCATGAAACCGCAGAGTTCGCGGGTTTTGGGAGGTGGGTCGGGGACGCGGCGCTGTGGGGTGGTGGAGCAATTGAAGGGGAGGGCTTCATCTTGGAAGACGAGGTGGGAGTTGAGGCCATTGATGTCTTCGGAGGACATTGTGAGCTTTGGGGGTTGGAATGGAATTGAAAATTGAGTGTTAGGGAGAATTTGCCATGGTGGGTTTTGGGAGAGAAGGATTGAGGAAGGTGGGAATTGCTTGAAAATGGAAAAGGGGAAGATGAAGGAAATTGGGAATTGGAGAATTTGAGAATTTGAGAGATAGTGAGGCTGTGAAGAACGGAAGAGGGGAGTTCTGAGTTTGGTCAGATGGCTGTGTGTTCTTTGGAACGATGGAAACAAATTTCGAAATGGGGAGGAATTGCTGCAAGGCCCTTCAATTTTTTATTTATTTTTTTATAATAAAAAAAATCCTTCATTTTTATTTTTAATTTTTTTATTATTTAAGTCTACTTTTCGTTTATTAGTTAGATTTCAAAATGTTATACATTTAGTTGAATTTAGTTTTAATTTAGCCTATAGCTTTCAAAATATTTATAATTTTAGGGGTGAAATGAGTCTTGTTTTAATCTTGTATTCATATTTTATTGACACTTTTAAACTCGATTTTCCATATCCATTTTTTCTTTTCTATTGTTAATATCGGTTAATTAATATAAAAAAATTAAAATTAATTAAGTTTTATTATTTTTATCACTTTTAAAGATCAATTTAAAATTTTACTTCATAATTATTTTTAAACTATTTAAATAGACACGAACCTTAATGATAGAAAGTGAGTATTTAATGAAAAATTGAGACTAAAAGTATAAAATCTTGAAACCTAGGGATAAATTTGAACAAAACTCAAATTGTCAAGAGTTAAATTGAATATTTTAAAATTTAGAAACTAAAATGAAACTAAACTCAAAATTTAAGGAGTAAAATGTGTAACATTTTGAAATTCATGGGCCAAATGGAAACTAAATCCAAAATCTAAGGACCAAAAGGAATTTTTTTTTTCTTGTTTCTTTCCAAAGGATGTGTTTTTTTTCTTTTTTTTTTTTACTTTTTTTCTAATTGTACAAAGAAAATTACATGAAAGGCTAAATTATACAGATGTCTTTGCTAAATTATAGAAAACACCACTAATCATTCTACTTTGTTTAAAAAAAAATTTCCGAATTTTCAATCGTTTCAATAATCATTGTACTTTGTTTAAAAAATATTTCCGAATTTTCAATCGTTTCAATAAAACTCATAAACTTTCATCACAACAACATACTCTGATGACCACCTCTGATGGCAACTACCTTCAGGGAAGGCCACATCTGACATTTAATTTCAATGACCACCTCTGATACCAAACTCTAGCAAACTACCTCTGACAACCAACTTTGGTGACCACTGATGTTGACAAAATTCGACAAAACCACCACTTCCTCAGTCCGGTAGCAATCATCGTAAACAACCACCTCCAACAAAAAACTACCTCCGACAAAGACCATATCCGCAATCAGCTCCGATGACCATCTCCAACGCCAAACTTCGGTAACCAACTTTGACCATTACCATAGATGACCAACTCTAGCAACAACAACCACTATTGGCAACTACCACATCTAACTATCAACTTTGGTGACCACCTTTGGCGCCAAACTCTCGCTACTACCTTCAATGATCGACTTCAACGATCTTTGTCGACGACAACTCCGTCGATGATATCCAACGACTAGCTCTGACAACTTACTCAGTCAATCATATACTCAATTTAAAAATAAAATACTGTCCGATGAAAGTATTTTTTTAATATGAATTTGATAATATTAGTTCATAGTATTTGATAGTCGTCTTTAATAATGATACTAATAGAAAAACTTTGAGTGCATAGCAAAACAAACAAACGGTATAAAAATAATTTCGAGTAAATGTAATCCAAGACATTAGTTTCTTTATTTTAAACATTTTTTAGAAAATATAACCAAACATGTTTTTATTTTAAACACTTTTAAGAAAATATAACCAAATACATTAGTATTTTTACTTTAAACATTTTTGAAAAATTTTAACCAAACACATTTGTGCTTTTATTTTAAATAGTTTTTATAAAAAAAAAATGTTTAAATAAAATTGACTTTCTAAAAAATATTATTCCTAAGCAATCCAAATATAGGTCAATGATCGACCCAAAAATGCATGTAGTTGCCACACTTTCAAGGACCAAATGAATTTATAACTCCAATCCAACAACCTACAATAACACATAGTATAGATGGCAAGAAAGGGATCTTAGGGAATCTAATGATTGTTTAACTTAATTTTGAGTTCGAATGGTAACTGGGGGGTTTACATAGAGAAATTATTGCAAAGAAATTCAAAAACAGGAATGTAAATGAGTGATTGAAAGTGAAAGCTCGATTTTTAAAATGATCTAGACTAATTTAGGTTTCCTCTTAATCTTTCTTGTATTCAATGGCATTTAACAAATAAAGTTTCTTGCTAATTATACACTTAGCCTATGTAACCTAAAAGTCTAGAATTACATAACTTCAATTTCATGAATAAACAATTCAATCAATTCTAAATGACACAACTTATTGGGTTCAATAGCGTCTATATTAATTATGCATTTGCAGTAAGAAGAGGCAATCTTGATTAAGATCAAATTAGTAGTTCGGAAAACGTAGGTTACTAATTCAATTAATCTTGAATTTAACTAACCATGCAAAATTGTGAACAAGATTAATCCTAATAACCTAAATGCACACATTACCCTACCCTACTTTAGTTCTTGCCCTATGAAATTAAACAGATAAACATGCTTAAATTATAGAATTCATTGAATTAAACAAAGTTGGCTAAAGATTCTAAAATTCAATGCATAGAAATTAAATTCAACATTCAAGAATGAACTACAACAAAAATTTATCAAAGAAATCAAGAAATTACATCAGAAATTATAATCAGCCTCATACCATGAAAAATAGGAATATATCCTAAACTAGATTAGATAGACTTACCTTAAACCTTGCATCTCTTCCAAATTCATCAAGGAATTGCAAGAATTCATGAAAGGTAAGAAAAAGAAAGAAAGAAAGGTACAGAAAACTGGAATTTTTTAGAGAAAATTTAGTGAAATGTTGATCTCCTGCGCAATGGCTGAATTTTTCCTTTTATATTTACGTCACAGCGTCGCAGCATCGCAACTTTGTAACGAGCATTGCAACGCTCTTGCCGCATTCAAACCTTGAGCATAGGGGTGAGCGTAGGGACATTGGTGCTATGCTGGTTAGATGGTGAAGCCCGCATGTGTTCTTCCTGAATTTCCATCAAAATTCGCAATGTTGCACATTGGGTGGATAACGTAGCGCCAAACATTGAGATAGGGTTGTAACGTTGCCGTGATATCTCCTTTCTGCCTTTCAGCGTAGACTTACATTGCACATATGGTTGCTACGCTCCATTGAGTGGCATTTTGGTAATTTTCCTATCTTTTTTTTTTTATTTGATACTTCAATTGTCCAAATTAACTCTTTTTTAGCTAGTTTTTCTTCTAAATGACTCATTTGACCTTTAGAGATGAAATTACCTATAAAATGATATTTTATGCATGAGGATTACTAGAAATTGGTAGAATTAAGGATAGAATATTAATTCTTTTTTAGAGCTATCAATAAGTCAAGTTTTCTTTTTAATGTAAAAAGAAAATGACATGTTAAAAAAAAAAAAATAACATTTCCTATTTTTCTAGCCTCACAATGCTCGTGTAATTACAAAAAAAAAAATGGTATTCTTATTTTATTAAAAAACCAATGCATACACATTATAAGTGTGTTTTTCCTTAAGAAAAATAGATGCTTTTTTTTAAAAAAAAAAAAATGCATGTTTTATTTAACTTGCCACTTGGGCATGGTTTGTACCAAGTATCCTTATGGAGTTGGTTTAGAATCCATAATGGATAATATGAATACCAATCAACATCCAAATTCAGGCTTTTTTGCTACTCTATCTATTGTGTTATAGTCACGATTACAAAATTGGGAGGAGATAATGGTGAGATATGAGTTCGATATCTTCAATCCAACGATCAACCAGGCTTGAATTTTCATCTTCTCCATTGATTAGTTTAATGGCACTAAGGCAATCAGATTCAACTATCAGATTAGAGTAGAAGCAAATCGGACACCTTTGCGAATAGCTAAAATTTCTGGTAATGGAGCATCAAAGTGTAGATTCATGGCACGAGCTGCAATACCCACAAGGTTACCATCTGAATCCCTTCTAATTGCACTCAAACCAGTTAAGGGGGTTGGATTTCCAGGCCGAATTCATGTTCAGTTTCCAGAATCCCAAAGGAGGGTTGGTCCATTCGTGTGTAAGAGCGAGTATAATTGTTGCTTTTAGCTAAGAACTTTCTTGGTATTTTGTAGAAAACTTTAGGTATTCTTCATATTACTTTAATATTGAAGAAAAATATTTGTCTTTTTTAAAACATGAATTCTCAATTTTCGACGTAATGTTGTCATATGTCATGTTTAGGAAAAAAAACATGTGCAATTGAATAGTTGAACAAAAATAGTCGGTAGAAAATAAGTTCTTTAGGTTATAAAAAACTACACTGTATACTTTGACTTAATAATTAATTCAACTTTGTAACTCTAAACACAAACTTCTTTTAACTCTGAAGACATATTAACTTCCGAGCTCATAACTGATTTAGTGTCCAAATATCTCTTTATTGAGTTTTGAAACTAAACTAGTTGTCAAGATTTTCAAATACTAGTATTCAAATGAAAACAAAAAAAAAACAACAACAAAAAGTTTAACTTCCATATGCTTTTCCTCCATGCATAACTATGAAGTCATCTCCCATCAAACAAGAGGACCTCCTCTAATTTTTCACATATCATCAATAAAAGAGCAGAAATGGCAAAACAAAATTAGAAAGACAAAAATACTAACTTGTCCATACTTCTAAGTTGAGCAATAGATTTTGAGTTTTTTGAGTTTTTTTTAATTTTATTAATTCCACCTACAATGTTGAAAAGTTACATCAATATTTATGTAGTCTAAGGGATAAAATGAGTTGATTTTACAATAATCAAATCTAAAATCTTTGTTAGAATGATAAATTGTGTATAATAAGTGACAATATCATATTATATATGATAATTATGCTTCAACCTAGGTCATTTTATTCCACCTATTATAAAATAAAAATAAATAAATAAATAAATAAATAAAACCTAATTTCTATTGAGTCTAGGCTACAATGCATTACAGATTTACATAAAAGACAGAAAATATAAAGAAATTTTTAGAATGTTGTCCGTCAAAAATAATCTAATAGAAGATAATAAATTTAGTTTGTTAAAAGATAAATGGATAAGTAACAATCGTTTGAGTACAACAAGAGTCCATTTCAAGTATTTCTTCATGAAAATATTCGAGGTTAGTATGATAAGGATATCAAGGTACATATCCATATCTGAAAATAAAATTAAAAGGGTTAAGAAATTATTTAACATTAACATGAAATAAATAAATTAAGATAATGTCGTGTCCCTCTTTTGTTGGTTGGATTTCTTGAAAAATGTTTTGAATAAAACACAAATTTTCTCATTTTGTTTTTAGTTAAATGAAAAAGAAGTGAAACAAAATTATGTAAAATGAAAAATGAAAAATATAGTCTAGGGAAATAGGCATAGAATGACTATATATATAAAGAAAGAAAGAAAAGAACAAGTTAGATTTCCACTTATAATCATGATTATAAATGCTAAACCTCAACAAAGAGTAGGCATATTGAAACACTAATAATAAAACTAATTTAGATTTTACACAAAAAAAAAATTAAAAAAACTTATATGTACTGTGATTTTGAATGGTGGTGTGGGAATAGTAATCTTAGATAGAGAGAATTTTGAACTCGAAGTGATAATCATATAAATACAGCAAGTAATTAAAGTCTTTGGTTGACATCATCTCATCAAGTTGGCCCGACCCATCTCGACCTAAAAAGTTAAGACATAATACTAAAAGAAAGACTATTTTTAACGTTCACAACCTTTGAAAAATAGTTAAACAAACCTTCGATAATCATTTTTCACCTTTAAAAAAAATCGAAATAGAACCACAAGAAAAGCTTTTCTCAAGAGAACATTAGCCTTCAAATATTATTATTTTTTAAAGGTCACATGTCTTCAATAATTAGTTATCATCAAATTATTTTTTTCAAAGGTTTTCATTAATTTGTAAAGATTTATAATGCTCTTATCAAAGATTTTATCGACAATTGTAAATCTTTCTAGAAACATATCTTAGCTTACAACATTGGAAGGTTGTCTATCAGGGTGACCTTAATTGCCTTGATGAATATGCAAGAAAAGTAAATTTGGATGCCACAAAAGTAGTTGATAATTGCGACATGATATCGTAAAATTATTTATATAACAATGACTTAGACAAAGAGACTACAAAAAATCTAGAACACCCAGCTACGATATCATGTCACAATTATGCATTCTTGAGTATCTGTCATCATTATTTGAAATCTATCCTCAAAAGAATTTTTCAATTCAACCATTTTCATGTTTGGGTGTTTGTATCTCAATTTTTCTTTGTTGTTCAAATTCTTGAAGACGTTATTCAAATGCATGAAGAAACACTCAAGATCGCATACATTTGAAGATGATCCAAACAATTCAGTACCTCCCTAAATACGAACATGTCTATGTTTCTCTGGTTCAAATACTTGTACAAAATTTAATTCTCCGAATGTAACATCGATCAATTTATAAGCATATGAATTGTGTTCTTGCCACAAATACAAATTCAATTTTATGGATCTTGAAGAGAGAAAAATTACCTTTTTTTAATGTTTTAAAATAATATAAAAAATGTGGTAGAGACCTCTTAAATTTATTCTTCAAAAGACTAAATTAACCCAATTACAGATCAAACACACATATTTCTAAGAAAATTAAAGACTAAAATGTTATTTTTTCCAAAGTTTTATTTACATTGATTATAGTTTTAATAGAAGCATGAGATATATTTTTTAAAAAATTATATTTTATGAGTAATGATCTCAATATAAGTTAATGAAATATATATAAACATTGGGGTCATTAAATAAGGAGAATTTGAAATCACAAGGATTAACATAAAAATACAAGCATTAGTATTAGATTCTCTGGGTTGACATTGCTCTCATCATTCGGATTGGCTTGGTCTAGTTTAAAAAAAGTTGAGATCCAACACTATAAAAAAAAAATTGAAAATATTAAATAAACCTTCAATTTTGGGTCTAAAATATAAACTTTTAAGGACATATTAACTTCATATTTTATAACTCAACTTAACACTCTAACCAACCTTTTGAGTTTTGGAACTACGGTCAAGTTTAATATTTTGATCTAAACCCCGTACTGCTGTAAGCTTTCACATACCATCCATAGAAGAGCGAAAATTGCAAAACAACATGAGAAAGACAAAAAATAACTTAAGATTTTGTTTTTCTATTAATTCCACTTGTAATGTTGAAAAAAAAAACATCAATATTTAGGTAGTTTAAGGGAAAAAATAAATTGAAAATTATAAGACTATTCTGAGACATACATCATTATAGTTGTAATGTAATGTGCTTTGTTTATGGAGAGATTGAAAGCAACATAAAGGATAAAGACTATTAATGCATATATTGTTTAATTATTATAATTGCACGTTGATGCTCATCCATTTTGTATTATCTATAATATTATAATTAAAAAAAATTGAAATGTTTGTATCGTTGTTCTTCAAAATCATCTGATAGAAAAAAATAAATTTAGTTAGGTAAAACATAAATTGAGTAATAATCACGGACAGTAGTGGACATATCCATATATAAAAATAAAATTTAATAGGCTTAGAAATAATTTAACCTGAAAGCAATAAGTTGTTGAAACAATTTCTTTATCTCAAAATGATTGTCACTTGAAATTCGAGGACTTTTTACCGTCATGGTCAATGATTTGTTAAAAAAATGTAGAAAATACAAAAATTTTATTTTGTTTTTAGGTAAATGAAAAACAAATAAAACAAAGTTATTCAAAGTATGGTGAAAAACTCACCTAAAATGTCATCTAAAAAAATAGATGAAAGGTATATACACGACACATTGTATAGATAACTAACATATATATATATAAAACAATTTAGATTTATGAATTTTATGATCATATATATATGAGAATAAAGATTAAACAAAATGCAAATGGGGTATAGGAGAGTGATCAACAATCTATAAAAAATTGTAAATATATTTTATTTTGACAATGGTCGATTCACATATCAATATCACCAAAGAACAAGAACTTTATAAATTTTGATATTCAAATCATATTATAAGTTTGATTTTGATACAATATTATTACTTGATCCTTCTCGAGGGATCTTCTTCCTTCGGTTCCTAGTTATTCAATGCAATTTGATGTGTAGTTTATCTGTCAAAAAAACCACGCAACAAATTAAATTAATATGAGAGACAAATATTTTATTGAACGCGTGAAATGTCAATGAAAATGTCGAAATAATAAATAATTTAACATGGAAGACAGAGAGTAGAGAAAGAATACCAGCAACTTCTTTTTCATCACAATCTTCATCACATTTAACTTCACAGAAGCTTTGGCCACTGCCATTTGCTAGGCATTCCTTCTCACAAGTTTCATAGCAAGACTTGTATTTGGCATCAAATTTGGCTTCATATTTGGTCACTTCATCCTCATTGGCAGTGGCAAATTGCAAAGCAGCTACCACCACAATGCACATCAAAAACACTGCCATCATTTTCTTGGCCATTTTCCTTTTTGGTTGTTCTTCTTGCCTTTGGTGAATGTTTCAAGTCTTGCTTTTGTGAGTGGATGAAGTTTTGGAAAGATGAGAAGTCTTTTTATAGGGATTTAGTAAAAGCTAAATTTAGATCAATAGTTAGAGGACCTAAAAATGGATTTTTTGTTGACAAAGTTAGGCCATAAAATATGCTTGTGTATATTGTATGCCATGCATTCATAACAAACATTGAACTAACAATAGAAAAATATAATGACCAAAACAAAATTTCCTTACAGGAGCATGTGAAAAGGGGGAAAATAATATAACATTAGCAGCACAATTTGAAAGTAAAACAAAAGCCCACAATTTTTCAATACAAATAAATAATCAAATTTAATACAAAACGGTGTAGAGAAGGGAGAGAAAAATGCAACAAAGCTAGCTAAGATGGGTAGTACGACTACAAGAAATATTATTTTTAGTGACAAAATGAAAAAGTTGCTAAAAGTCACAGATTCATTGCAAAGAAATTTTCAGCGACGTAAATATTAACGCCATTGAAGCCCTGTCAGTGAATATCTTTTGTGACGTTTTTCGAAAAACGTCGCAGATTGTGATGTAAGTTGTTTTTTTAACAAATTGTTTGCAACAAAAAATTGTTTTTGATAATGATGTTTCTTGCATCTTTCCTCTATTTTGTATTTCAATTCTAATAAATATTTTGTATATACACATAATCAAATAAAATAAGACTACATTTATAAAGATGTTGAAAGTTAATGTATACACGTGTTTTATGTAGTAGCCTTTTTAGGTAAAGTTTTGAAATTACAAGATAAGTAAACAAACATAACTCTTAACGTTTACAAAAATAATAATAATAATAATAACAAATTACTAAATATTTTATCTGCAAAGGAGTGAGAAGTCTATGATCCATCATTCTTGTATCGTCAACCATGATCAATTTAATCCTACATACATTATATACAACAAATTCTCTCATTTCAAACTCATATAAAATCAAAAAACAACTATACTATCACAACTTTAAGCTTATTAAGGAACTATTAGAGATTTGGTATTGCCAATATTTTTTAAGGATGTTGTGGCAGTTGTCCCTTAAGATGTTTGTTAGCTTGTCAACTAGTTTGGTCTTCAAGATGTCTCTACGAAGTTGATCCTTCCTGAATATATTTTCCTTATCTAGAAAATACTAGTGTTTATTTTGTAAGGATTCTTTCCTTATCAGTTTTGAGCTGGTCATTTTTGGGTTTATTATCCTTTTATGTCGTGCATATATATGGTTGCCCGGTTGAGGTTTTAAGATTACAACTTTGAAGATTTTGTGTCACTTTCTGAGGTTGTTTGGAGAGATGTTTTTCGTATGTGTCAATCCTTGTGATTGTAAAGTTTTTGTTGCCTTCAATCTTGAGGTGGACTCTTGGTCATTCTGAATTATTCTATTACATCTTGAGAAAGGATTCTAATAATTAGGAGGGTCTAATTATTTCAAATGAAGTGGTCTTCATCATTTGAAGACATAAACCATGCTTTAAAACTCCAAATCAAACTTTAATCACACAAATAATCTCCACATAAAACTATTGAACGCACAATAGACTCAAAGTCACAATTCAATCAAAATAATAAGTTCCAAAATAAATGTCAATCATATAAATAGCATCCAAATAGCACTTTGACCACACGCATGTTCTCCAATACACAAAATACACTCAAAATAAACCTATCAAAGACTTACTTGCAATTCCATATATAGAAGAAGCAGACAAATAAGATATCTTAGTAATAATACCTATGTGAAGCTAAGGCACCAAAATGTAGAGTTGAGCAATATTACAAAGAATTTTTTTTTTAAAAAAAGTACAATGAACTGTAAGTAGTAGTAGTTTAGCTCCAATTTCATAATTCAGGTATATATTGTAGCAATTCAATACTAGTTAGGACTGAAAAATGTTATTTAAGATGATGTCAAATATACAACAAATCAATAACGACTGTCTAGTGATCTAATCCTAAATTATACTGATATCTATTGTCTATCCCCACTACATAGCCGATATCAGGTCTAATACATAACATTGCATACATCAAACTGCCCACGACAGATGTATAGGGAACCCGTCTCATATCCTCAACCTCTTGAGGTGTCTTAGGACACTGTTCCTTAGACAACGTAACTTCGTGCCTGAAAGGCGATAAGCCCTTCTTAAGAGTTCTGCATCGAATATTTGGCAAGCATCTTGTCAATATACAACGTATAAGACAGTGCTAGCATTTTGTTCTTACAATCCTGAAATATCTGAATACCCAAAACAAATTGAGCCTCTCCCAAATCTTTCATTTGGAATTAGGTCGCTAGTCAATTCTTAATTGTAGTCAATAAACTTACATCATTCCCAATGAGTAAGATATCATCTACATACAACACTAGAAAAACTACCGAATTATTGATGATCTTCTTATAGACACAAGGCTCATCAACGTTCTGATCAAAGCCATAAGATTTGATCGCAGTATCAAACCTTATGTTCCAAGATCGAGATGTCTGTTTCAGTCCATAAATGGACCGATTAAGCTTGCAAACCTTTTGCTTTTGACCTTGGATTATGAATCCATCGGGCAGCACCATATAAATGGTCTCCTCAAGATTGCCATTTAGAAAAGCAGTCTTGACATTCATTTGCCATATCCCATAGTCATAATATGAGACAATAGATAGGAGGATCTGGATAGATTTCAACATGGCAACAGGCAAGAAAGTCTCCTCATAGTCGACTCTCTCTACCTGGGTATAACCCTTTGCCACCAGTCTAGCCTTAACGGTTTGCACCTTCCCATCAGCACCCCGTTTCCTCTTGTAGATTCATTTTCAACCTATAGGTTTAACCCCATCAGATTGATCTACAAGATCCCATACTGAATTGAAGTACATAGACTCCATTTCGAGATCCATGGCTTTGATCCATTCATCTCTGTCAATCCTCCATTGCCTTCTTGTAGGACAATGGATCCTCAACCTCGCCATCAACTACCATAGCTAGGATTTCAGTTAAACCCATATAGAAAATAGGTGGATTCGCAACCCTCCCACTACGTCGAGGTTCCCTCAACACTTGAGGTGGATTTGACCTACTAGATGAACTTACTTCAACAACTCTTGTTAAGGTATCGGGCTCTTCAACAAATCTTGTTGAAGATTCATTAGTTTCTTTGGAAATCTCATTCAACATGATTTTACTTCTAGGTCTGTGCTCCCTTATGTGGTCCTTCTCAAGAAAAGTAGCATTTGTCGATACAAATACTTTGTTTTCTTTAAGGTCAAAGAAAAAACTACCTCTCGTTCCTTTAGGGTAGCCTACAAATAGGCATAACCTTGAATGTGGTTCCAGTTTCTTAGGATTAGCCTCAAGCACATGTGTTGGGCAACCCCATATTCTGAAATGACGTAAACTAGCTTCACGACCATTCCATAACTCAAGAGGTGTTTTGGCAACACTCTTAAAGGGAACACAGTTCAGGATATATGTTGCAGTTTCCATTGCATAACCCTAAAACGAGTCAGGTAAGGAGGCGTAACTCATCATAGACCTAATTATGTCCAACAAGGTTCGATTTCTCTTTTCTGATACACCATTTTACTAAGATGTACCAGGTGCTGAGAGTTGGAATACTATTCTAGGTTCTATTAAATAGTTTTAGAAAGTCAAATCCATAAACTCTCTACCTCGATCAGATCGAAGTGTTTTAATCGTTCTATTTAATGCATTTTCAACTTCAACCTTGAATTCCTTGAACTTTTCAAAATACTCAGACTTATCTTGCATTAAATAAACGTACCTATACCTTGAATAATCATCAGTGAAAGTGATGAAAAAATCATAACCTCCCCTGGCTCTTACATTCATCGGACCACAAAGGTCTAAATGCACTAGCTTTAGATGTTCTTTGGCCCTATGACCTTTTCTTGTAAAAGGCCTTTTATTCATCTTGCCTTTAAGGCATGACTCACACACAGGTAAAGAATTTTCTTCTAACTCACTTAGAAGTTCATTCATCACAAACCTCTCAATCCTATTGAGATTAATGTCTTCTAGTCTTAGGTGCCAAAGTTGGACATTTTCCTTAGGAGAAATTCTAAGTCATTTATTTTGAGTTATGTCAGTTTTAAACATCTCTATGTTATGGAGGGAATTTGTTGCTAACGGCCTTAGCACATACAAATTATTTTCCAGTTTAGTAGAACATATACCAACACCTTTCTTAGTAATAAACACTTTATTATAAGAAAAGTTAAGATGATAAGAATGTTCTAAAAGACACTTTACAGAAACTAAGTTCCTTTTTAAATCAGGAACAACAAATACATCATTCAAAATGAGAAATTTGTTCTGCAAAGATAACCAGAGACCTCCCACTACCACAAAGTGAGATGATGTGCTCGGTTCCAACTCCCATAGTCATCTCACCAGCATCAAGTTGCCGCAAGAAAATAACTCCCTGAAATGAAGAGCAAACATGGTTAATGGCCCCAGAGTCAATAATCCAAGCAGAATCATTATTCTCCATTAAACAAGTTTCTAAGACAAGTAAATCACATTTACCTTGTTTGGCCTTCTTCTTTTTTGCCAAATATCTGGGACAGTTCTTTTTCCAGTGTCCATTCTGGTTGCAATGAAAACATTTTCCCTTGTCAACCCTCACTGGTTATTTACCCCTTGGAACAGAAACTTCTGGGTTAGCAGCAGCCTTCCCCTTACCACCCTTCTTTTTCTTCCATTTTTTGGTGTTGGAGGAAGAAGGTGCAGACTTATTTCCTGAGGTCAAAACTTTATGATACTTTTTGGATGATGAAGCAACATTTGTTTCACCCTTCTTCTCCTTGCTTTTCAACAAGGATTGGAAAGTCTGAAGCTCATTGAGCAGAGTAGTTAGGCTGTAGTCAATCCTGTTCATAACAATATTACTACGAAAGTGGAGGAAGCTATCTAGTAAAGATTCAGAATAATGCTAACCTGGCTGGCCTTATTGATGCTTAACCCGTTCATCTCTGCCACGTTGAAGTGAATCAACATGTTAAGAATGTGTTTCCAACAGATGACTCCTCTTGCATATATGAATTGAAGATGAACTTGAGAGCATTGTGCCTGAGCTGTGCGGACGATTATCCGAACATTCCCCTCAGGGACTCCATGATCTCAGGTGGAGTGACCGTGGGCTCATACTTCTTGGTCAAGACTTCGTTAAGGCTTGTCAAGATATACGCTCAGGCCTTGTTGTTTGCCCTTGTCCAGTGCTCATAAGCTTCTCGAACATTTCGTGCAGTAGTAGAAGGTGGAATGTGAGGACACTCCTCCATCAGGATGAAACATAAATCATCGGTGATTAAAACCGTGTTTATGGTGTTTTTCCAAGTAGCGTTGTTTTTGCCAGTTAATTTGTAAGTGACAAGTAAACTTAGAGTCGTAGTAGCCAATTAAAATTGCTAAAAGAGAACAAACTTAATAAGTCTACTTGCATTAAACCACTTTTAGAAAACCAATCAAGTTTTAGCAAAATAGTCTAATGTACCCTAAATGACATCTATTTTGCAATGATGCTTCGGTGAGGCAGGAAAAAGGTCACCGTAGAGTGATCAAGTGGCCTTTCACTGAAATGAGACATTTTCAACCATTAGACAGAAATAACTCCTTGTAACTGAATCTAATAGTCACCATTGTTCGGTCCAGAATTTGTTAACATTCTTAACAATTTTGTGTAAGTGTAACCCCTCATTTTAGGTTTTAGAGTCCCGCCCTGATGATCCAACCTTAGGCAAAAGTCGATTATAACAAAAGACTAAAGAAACCCTATCCATTTCTGGAGATCAAATAAAGAGTCATGCAAAACTGTCATCCTTTAGGGGGGACACCTACGATGCCACAAGGCGATGCATGAAACTTTATCCAACGTAATGAGAGAGACCGAGGGATATGTTGTCACACATCCTGCTCCCACTTATTATAACACTCTCTCCATTCACCTTGGTATTGACCTACCCAAACGCCATCCGTAGTGGGACACCCACGGTGCCTCGAGGTCGAGAGTATATCTCACGATGTGAACTTTTAGGGACAAACGTATAGAGGTTAAATTGAAGTGTCATATACCCCATTTTCCTCCCATTGAGTGTTCTACCTAGGGTTCATCAACTTAGAAAATCTGGCTACTTATTTTTTCTAAGTGTTTGTTTAATTTGCTCAAAAACATTCAAAACAAGAGTTTTTTTTAAGCAAATTAAACTGACTTAGATTAAAATCAGTAGCCGAATGGTCTAAGTTAATGAACCCCTAGGTAAAACATTCAGTGGGAGGTACTTGAGGTATCTGATACTTCATTTAAACCTCTTCGTGTTTCTCCCTTTATTGTCCACACTATGAGATCTATCCTCGGCCTCGTGGCGCCCTGGGAGTGTCCCTCTAAAGGATGGTGTTTGGGTAGGTCAATATCAAGGTGAACGGAGAGAATATTCATAGTAAGTGGGAGCAGGACGTGCGACAGCGTACCCCACGGTCTCTCTCGTTAAGTTGGATAAAGTTTCTGTGCATCGCCTCGAGGCACCCTAGGAGTGTCTCCCTATACGATGGCAGTTTTGCATGTTTCTTTATCTAATCTCCTGTATAGGATAAAGTCGCTTTAGTTTCTTATCCTAATCTACTTTTTCCCTATGGTGGCCACATTAGAGCGGGACTCTAGGGCCAAAAACGAGGGGTTACACTTACGCGAAATTGTTAAGGGTTAACAATTTTAGACAGAATAAATGGTGACTGTTAGGTGCAGTTACAAGAGTTGTTTCTGCCTAATGGTTGAGAGTGTCTCATCCCAGTGAAGGGGCATCTGATCTCCCCATCGGTGACTTTTGTCCTGCCTTGCTGGGGCATCATTGCGAAATAGAAGTCTTTTCACTTAGGGTACTTGGAAAGTATTTTGCTAAAACTAAAATTGGTGTTAATATATGGTTTTGCATAGACTTATTAAGTTTGTTCTATTTTCAGCAATATTATTACAACCACCGCCACATTAGCTCTACTTAGCGCTGACAAACTGACTAGTGAGAACTATGCTAGTTGGAAACACACGATCACAACAATACTGATCATCGATGATCTCATGTTCAGTCCTTACGGAGGATTGTCCTTCTATTCCACCTTCTAACGTCGCTCGAAATGTTCGAGAGGCCTATGAACATTGGATGGACGAATGAGAAGGCCCGAGCCTATATCTTGGCCAGCCTTAACGACGTTTTGGTCAAGAAGAATGAACCCATGGTTTCAGCACGTGAAATCATGGAGTCCCTGCGGGGGATGTTCGGACAACCGTCTGGACAACTCAAGCACGAGGCTCTGAAATGCATCTTCAACTCCAAAATGGAAAAAGGCACCTCTATTCGTAAACACATGCTTAACATGATGGTCCACTTTAATGTGGTAGAGATGAATGGATCTCGGATTGATGAGGGCAGCTAGGTTAGCATAATTCTGCATTCGTTGCCGGATAGCTTTCTGCACTTTGTTCGCAATGCGATTCTTAACAAAGTGGACTATACCTTACAACTTTCCTCAACGAGTTGTAGACATTCCAATCCTTACTGAAAAGTAAAGAGAAGAGGGGAGGTGAGGCAAATGTTGTTTCATCTTCAAAGACGTTCCATCGAGGTTCGACCTTAGGGACAAAGCCTGCACTTTCTACTTCTAACACTACTAAGTGGAAGAAAAAGAAGGGTGGTAAGGGGAAGAGGAAGGAACTTATTAACCCATAACCTGTCGCCCAACGGGGTAGGCATCCACCACCGGTTAACAAGAGAAGGTGTTTTCATAGCAACCAGGACGGGCACTGGAAGACGAATCGTTCTCGCTAGTTGAAGGAGAAGAAGGCGGCCAAGGCTAAGGCTAAAGCTAAAACAAAACAAGGTCAATATGATTTACTAGTTTTGGAAACTTGTTTAGTGGAGAATGATGATTCTGCCTAGATTATTGACTCCGGTGCCACTAATCATGTTTGTTCTTTTTTTCAGGGGATTAGATCCTGGCGGCAGTTGGAGGCTGGTGAGATGACGATGCGAGTAGGCACCGGGCACGTCGTCTCAACTGTGGCAATGGGAGGAGTCCAGTTGACTTTACAAAAGAAATTTGTTGTTTCACATGATGTTTATGTAGTTCTTGAGTTGAAAAGGAACTTAATTTCTATAAAGTGCTTGATATAGTGTAAATATACTCTACATTTTCAATTGAATAAAGTGTTTATTCATAAAGATAGAGTTGAGATCTGTTCAGCATATCTGGAAAATAACTTGTATGTGTTAAGGCCGTTAGTAACGAGTTCTCTCCATAGCATAGAGATGTTTAAAACTGTCGTAACTCAAAATAAACGTCAAAAGGTTTCTCCAAAAGAAAATGCTCAACTTTGGCACCTTCGATTAGGGCACATCAATCTCATTAGGATTGAGAGGTTGGTGAAGAATGGACTTGTAAGTGAGTTAGAGGAAAATTCTTTACCGGTGTTTGAATCTTTCCTTGAGGGTAAGATGACTAAAAGACCCTTTACTGGAAAAGGTTATCAAGCTAAAGAGCCTCTAGAGTTAGTGCATTCTGACCTTTGTGGTTCGATGAATGTGCGAGCCAGAGGAGGCTATGAGTATTTCATCACCTTTACTGATGATTACTCTAGGTATGGGTATGTTTATTTGATGCAACGGAAGTCTGAATCCTTTGAAAAGTTCAGAGAGTTCAAGGCTGAAGTTGAAAATGCATTAGATAGATGGATTAAGACACTTCGATCAGATCCTGTCTCTTATACACATCTAGATGTGTATAAGAGACAGAGACTACAGTGTATATACTCAACTGTGTTCCTTCCAAAAGTGTTGCGATAACACCTCTGGAGTTGTGGAACGGGCGTAAAGCTAGTTTGTGTCACTTCCGCATATGAGGTTGCCCAGAAAATGTGCTTAAGGCTAATAAAAAGAAATTGGAACCACGGTCGAGGTTGTGTCTCTTTGTAGGCTACTCCAAAGGTACACGAGGGGGTTACTTTTATGATCCGACGGAAAACAGAGTGTTTGTGTCTACGAACGCTAACTTCCTAGAGGAGGATCATATTAGGGAGCACGGTCCATGTAGTAAGATCGTGTTACGTGAGCTTTCCAATGAAACTACTGAAACTTCAACAAGAGTTGTTGAAGGGCCTGCTTTATCAGCAAAAGTTGTTAATGATAGTTCATCTAGTAGGTCGGCTCCACCTCAAGAGTTTAGGAAACCTCGATGCAGTGGGAGGGTTACGAACCCACCTGTTCGCTATCTGGATTTCACGAAAATCCTGGCTATGGTAGTCGATGGCGATGTTGAGGATCTGTTGTCTTATCAGAAGGCAATGGAGGATGTTGACTAGGATGAATGGTCCAAAGCCTTAGATCTCCAGATGAAGTCGATGTATTTCAACTCAGTATGGGATCTTGTAGATCAGCCTGATGGGTTAAGACCTATAGGTTTCAAATGGATCTATAAAAGGAAACAGGGTACTGATCGGAATGTGCAAACCTTGAAGGCTCGACTTGTGGCAAAGGATTATACCCATATGAAGGGAATCGACTATGAGGAAACCTTCTCGTCTGTTGCCATGTTGAAGTCAATTTGCATCCTTCTGTCTATTGTTGCTTATTATGATTATGAGATTTAACAAATGGACGTCAAGACTACCTTTCTTAATGGTAATCTTGAGGAAACCATTTATATGGTGCAACCCGAGGGATTCATTGCCCAAAATCAAGAGCAAAAAGTTTGCAAACTGAATCGATCCATTTGTGGGCTGAAACAGGCGTCTCGATCTTGGAATGTTCGGTTTGATACTACAATCAAATCATACGACTTTGACCAAAATGTTGATGAGCCTTGTGTCTACAAGAAAATCATCAACAGTTCCATAGTTTTCCTAGTGTTGTATGTAGACGATATCCTACTCATTGGGAATGACGTAGGACTACTGACTGTCTTAACTGGCTAGTGACCCAATTCCAAATGAATGATTTGGGAGAGGCTTAGTTTGTTGTTAGTATTCAGATCTTTCGGGATCGTAAGAACAAAGTGCTAGCACTGTCTCAGGAATCATACATTGATAAGATGTTGCTCAAGTACTCGATGCAGAACTCCAAAAGGGGCCTACTGCCGTTCAGACATGGAGTTACTTTGTCAAAGGAAATGTGACTTAAGATGCTTCAAGAAGTTAAGAAGATGAGACGGGTCCCATATGCATCTGTCGTTGGCAGTTTGATGTATGCAATGCTCTGTACTAGACTAGACATCTGCTATGTTGTGGGCATAATTAGTAGGTATCAGTCTAATCCAAGATAGGGTCACTGGACCGCAGTCAAGAACATCATCAAGTATCTTCGGAGAACAAGGGACTACATGCTCATGTATGGAACTAGGGATTTGATCCTTACTGAATACATAGATTCTGACTTTTAGACTGATAAGGACTCTAAGAAGTCCACTTCAAGGTTAGTTTTTACTCTTAACGAAGGAGTAGTAGTGTGGCAAAGCACTAAGCAGAGGTGCATCCTCGACTTCACGATGGAGACCGAGTACGTAGTGAATTGTGAAGCTGCTAAGAAGGTCATTTGGCTCAGGAAGTTCCTGATAGATCTGGAAGTTGTTCCAGATATGTCTAGGCCCATCACTCTCTATTGTGACAATAGTGGTACTGTGACGAACTCCAGGGAGCCCAAAAGTTACAAGTGTGGCAAACATATATATCAGAAGTATCATCTCATCTGAGAGATAGTGCATCGAGGGGACGTGATAGTCATGAAGATCGCTTTGGAGCATAACGTTGTTGACCCCTTTGCAAAGGCTCCCACAATACAGTTTTTTAGGGTCATCTTCAGAGCATGGGTCTACGGGACCGCCCACAGTTGAACTAGGGGAAGTGGGTGTACTAGGCCTTAGTGCCCTAGTTTATTGTTTTGTACTAGTTGTTTGTACATCCCACTCTCTTTAGGACAAGTGGTAGATTGTTAGGGTTGTTGCCTAAACTCTCGTTGGATCCTGTAGTTTATAAACAAAGTATTGAACAAATGCTTGTGATGTAATAATATATGATTTTTTTCTTCACTATTGTCTATGGAACATTGAATGTTTTAATTACTTTACCACAAATCAATAAACTAAGATCCCTGGTTGTCGTTGTAACTTAATCATGTATGTGGAAACATACTGGTGGATCATCCCTTAAGGGATAACCAAAATGGTCTGTAGTATATGGATATAGGAGGGATACCTTATCCTTGTAACACTACGGATGCAACCCGCTTTGTAGAATAGTTACAAGTGTTGTGACTTGCTACAGATGGTCTGATCCTGATCATTCATTTGAAGACATGCGAG
Source organism: Benincasa hispida (assembly GCF_009727055.1). Lineage (NCBI taxonomy): Eukaryota > Viridiplantae > Streptophyta > Magnoliopsida > Cucurbitales > Cucurbitaceae > Benincasa > Benincasa hispida. Next base: position 19,830,361 of record NC_052355.1, on the reverse strand, counting down.
CAGGGGCGTCCTATACAAAGGAGTTTGTATAAGACCGGACCATGAAGTGGTATAGTCTCGTTATATAACGTTGTTCATGACAAAGACTTCACTTCACTAGTATGACTATAGGTAACATGACCTCAATCCTGAGTGAGTTTGGAACTCTTGCCTTTGAGGGCGGTCCTTTGATTTGCATGGGTATGAGTGGCCAGATCGTTGACTTAAACCTATCACTTTGGGGATTCGTCTGATCTAGGAGCTGGGAACTCAGCTACACAAGATCGAATTCACTCCTTCTCCGAAATAGGGGTAAGTAGATAGATTGCTCCCTTAAGGGCTGATTTTGGGGCTTGAACGATGCGGCGCCACATACCTTTTCATGGCTCGAGAGGTGTCCACACATAGTAAAACTATGTTGTATTGTTCATTAGAGGGATCAGTGGTATTTAAAAAACTAGATGTAACTACAGGGGCAAAATAGTAAATTGGCCCAGCTGTACTTACGAGCATCTGTGAAGGGTTATCGTATTATTGATTGATTATATCTGATTGACATAGAAATATATCTGTGATGAGAAGAATGCAGTTGTCGGTTTTTAGTGGAATTCCTGACAGTTAACGGATGGTAGATCTCGTGGCTAAAGAGTTTAGCTAGCTATTCACGTACCGTTGAAGTTTCAAGCCATAGGTCCATAAGGTCCCTTTGATAGCCCAATGGATTAAAGTTGAGAATCAGTTTTTGGGTCAGTTTGAAGTGTTCAAATTCACGAGAGGGAGTTCGATTATATATGATATGATTGAATTAGTCAATTATATGTGATATGGTTGACATGATGTATGAGATACATTAATTAGAGGAAATTGATATAAATATGAAAGGATTATGGTTCATATGTTGCATATGATGTGATATTAAACCATAGGTTATAAATATAATATGACTATATTTATTTTTTAATTTAAACAATTATGGGATAGTTGTTTGTGGTTTTTTCTTCGTAACCAAATGAAATAGTGGGAGGTTGCATTCAATTTTTGTAACTAAAGGATAAAATGAAAATTGTTTTCATTTTGCAAAGATCAGATATTCACTCACTGATTAGCACACTGCCCATTGCCTAGCAAACCGAGAGTATACACGACAACTCAAAGTTTCTAAACGATCGTGTACACGCACGCATTTCCTAAACGATCGCATAGAATTTATTAAACGATCTTCTAAATTTTCTAAGCGATCTCACACCTGAACGTTTTGCTAAACGATCGTCTATACGATCAGCCCCAGTTTACTACAAGATCGTGTACCTGTACCTAAATGATGAAGCACTCGTTTATATGATAGACATCCGATATCTCCCACTTGCTTTATCATGGTAAATGATCGTTCCTTCCTCCTTCCCTCTACTAAATTCAACAGAGCCCATACCTCTTAGATTCTCACTCCAAGAATATCAAGGGTTCTGAGTGGTGGTATCTTCCTTGCTGCCTTGTTCGTGAGGAGTCCGTTCGTGGGTAAACGACAACGAGATTTGGTGGACGATTGCCTGGACGATCTCAGCGACAGTGAGATTTTCTTCCTTTGATGAGAGCGATATTTCTGCAAAAAAGAGTTCTTCAACTGGTATGTCTCTCGTCCCTTTGTTGTTTAAAGTTCAAAGCATGCCGTAATTTGTTGTTAAATGCATAACTTGTATGTTTGATTGTGAATGCGGTATTTCTGCCACAATGAGTTTGGAACGATCTTGCTTCCGCTTAGAGGTTTTCTTTGATAAGAGTTCCTTCAATCCTGGTGAAATGAAAGTCTCTATTATGAATTATGTTATATAATGAGACTAAACATTTCGTGGTCCGGTCTTATACAAAATCCTTTGTATAGAATATCCCCGCTCGCATGTCTAATACATGAATGATCAAGATCAGATCATTTATAGCACTTTACAACATTTGTAACACCTACAAAGTAGTCCATACTCGTAGTGTCACAAAGATAAGGTACCCAACGTTATCCATCTACTACAGACCATTTAGGTTATCATTTAAACATAATCTACCTATATGTCTCCACATACATGTTTAAGTTACAATAATAACCTTGGATGTTAGATTATTAGTTTGTGGTTAATGCAACTAAAATATCACATATTTTATAGATAAAGTGAATAAAAATATCATATATTATTAATCACATAAAAGTTTGTTCATACAATGTTTATAAACTATAGAACCCTACGAGATTTAAGGCATCAACCCCAACAACTTGATCACCCTACGGTGACTTTTGTCCTGACTCACTGAAACATCATTGCAAAATAGATGTAACTTAGGGTACACTAGACTATTTTGCTAAAATCTGATTGGTTATCTTAAGTGAATGCAAGTAGACTAAATGTAATAGTTTGTTTTTAGAAAATTCTTTAACATGGCTACCGTTACTTTAAATTTACTTGTTGTGGATAAATTAACGGAAGAGAATTATGCTAGTTGGAAAAACACAATCAACACTATACTGATCTGAAGGAACTCTTATCAAAGAGAACCTATGAGTGGAAGCAAGATTGTTCCAAATTCATTCTAACAGAAATACAAGCATTCACGAACATACAAACAAGTTATGCATTTCAGAACAAATTACGGCATGCTTTTAACAATGAATACACAGGAACGAGAGACTTACATTTGAAGAACTTTACTTCAGCTTTTCTCTAACTCTCATCAAGAATTGAGACCAGCACCTCTCGTTGTCGTTGCAATCGTCTACCTAAAACGTTCCCTGTCAATCAGCAAACGAACAGTCTTCTCCAAGAACAAGCAGCAACTAGGACAACACCACTCAGTGACCTTGGTATTCTCAGAGTGAGAATCCAGGAAGTATGGGCTCTGTTGGATTTGGTAGAGGGTAGGAGGAAACAACGATCGCATTCAACGACCAAGCAAGTGGGAGAGTTTTGTGTCTATATCGTATAGACTTGTGCTTGATCGTTTAGAAAAGGTGCACGATCTTTTAGGTAATGTGGCTTGATCGTTTACATGATCGTTTAGTGAATCTCGCTCAAGCGCGTGATCGTTTAGTAAAACAACATGATCGTTTAGACAAATGCGTGTGTACACGATTGTTTAGTCAACATTTGAAGTTGTCATGTAGGCTCTCGTGAGCTCAATGATAGGTAGTGTACTCAAAATATGCGATTCTCCGATTCTCATCCAAAATGAAAACATTTTTTATTTTATCCTTCAGTTAGGAAAACTGAACAGAACCTCTCACTTTCACGCATGGTTAAGGAGAAAACCATCAACAATTATCTCATAATTGTTTTAATTATAAATAAATAAAATAACTAACTTATCATATTATATTTATAATCTATAGTTTGAAACATAGTCTTTTTCTCCTTTACTTGATATAAATCATATTTATATCATTTTCCTCCATTTAATATATCTCATACATCATGTCAACTATATCATATATAATCGAACAAGTTTAATCATATCATATATAATCAAACTCCCTCTTTTCAATTTAAACACTTCAAATTGACCCAAAAACTGATTCTCTACTTGAATTCATTGAGCTACCAAGGGGACCTTATGAATCTGTAGCTTGAAGCTCCAACAGTATGTGAATAGCTGATTAAACTCTTTAGCCATGAGATCCACTATCTGTTAACTGCCAGGCATTCCACGAAAGACTGACAGCTGCACTCTTCTCACCACAGATATATTTCTATGTCCTTTCGGATATAACCAGTCAAGAGTACGATAACCTTTCATAGATGCTCCTAAGTACAACTGGGTCAATTTACTGTTTTGCCCCTGTAGTTACATCTAACTCCTTAAGTACCACTGATCCCTCTACTGAACAATATTTCATAGTCCTACTATGAGTGGACACCTCTCGGGCCATGAAAAGGTGTGTGACGCCACATCGTTCAAGCCCCAGAATCAGCCCTTAAGGGAGCAATCTATCTACTTACCCCTGCTTTGGGGAAGAAGTGAATTCCATCTTGTGTAGCTAAGTTCCGAGCTCCTCAATCAGACGAATCCTCAAAGTGGTAGGTTTGAGTCGGCAATCTAGCCACTCGCACCCATGCAAATGAAAGGACCGCCCTCAAAGACAGGAGTTCCCAACTCACTCAGGATTGAGGTCATGTTACCTATGGTCATCCTACTGAAGTGAAGTCTCTGTCATCAACGACATTATATAACAAGACTATAACACTTTGTGGTCCGGTCTTATACAAACTCCTTTGTATAGGACCCCCCGGTCGCATGTCTTCACATGAATGATTAGGATCAGACCATTTGTAGCAAGTCACAACACTTGTAACTATTCTACAAAGCGGGTTGCATCTGTAGCATTACAACGACAACCAGGGATATTAGTTTATTGGTTTGTGGTAAAGCAATTAAAACATTCAATGTTCCATAGACAATATTGAAGAAAAAATCATATATTATTACATCACAAGCGTTTGTTCAATACAGGTGTTTACAAACTACATGACCCAACTAGAGTTTAGGACATCAACCCCAACATGATCATCAATGATCTTCGTTTTGTCCTGATGGAGGATTGTCCTCTCATTCCAGCTCCCAATGCTCCTCAAAATGTTCGGGAAGCATATGAGCACTGGACATGGGCAAATGAAAAGGCCTAAGCGTATATCTTGGCTAGTCTTAACGAAGCCTTGGACAAGAAGCATGAGCCTATGCTCAAAACTCATGAGATCATGGAGTCTCTGAGGATGAGATCATGGAGTCCCTGAGGGGAATGTTGGGGAAACTGTTTGCACAGCTCAGGCATGATGCTCTAAAACACATCTTAATGCCTGTTTTCAAGAAAGGACATCTATTCGAGAACATGTTCTCAACATGATAGTCCACTTCAACGTGGCGAAGATGAATGGTCGAGCATCGATGAAGTCAGTCAGGATAGCTTCATTTTGGAATCTTTACCTGAAAGTTTCCTACATTTCCGTAGCAATGTTGTTTTGAACAGGATTGACTACAACCTGACCACTCTGCTCAATGAGCTACAGACCTTCCAGTCCTTAATGAAAAGCAAGGAACAAAAGGGTGAAGCAAATGTTCTTTCATCTTCTAAGAAATTCCATAAAGGTTCGACCTCTGGAACTAAGTTTATACCTTCTTTCTCCGACACCAAAAAGTGGAAGAAGAAGAAAGGTGGAAAGTAGAAAGCTAACTCTGTAGTTGCTGCTCAAAGGGGTAAAAAACCCATCAAGGCTGCAAAGGGAATTTATTTCCATTGCAACCAAGATGGTCATTGGAAGAAGAACTGCCCCAAATACTTGGCAGAAAAAAAGAAGACCAAGTAAGGTAAATATGATTTACTTGTATTACAAACCTGCTTAGTGGAGAATGATGATTCTACCTGGATTATAGACTCTAGGGCCACTAACCATGTTTGTTCTTCATTTCAGGGAATTAGTTCCTGGCGACAATTAGATGCTGGTGAGATGATGATGCGGGTTGGAACTGGGCACATCGTCTCGACTGTGGCAGTACGAGGTCTTCGGTTAACTTTACAAAACAAATTTCTTATTTTAGAAAATGTTTATGTAGTTCCTGATTTAAAAAGGAACCTTATATCTGTAAAGTGTTTACTTGAACATTCATATAATATCAACTTTCTTTTCAATAAAGTGTTTATTTCTAAGAATGGTGTTGATATTTGTTCTGCAAAACTGGAAAATAATCTTTATGTGCTAAGATCGTTAGCAACTAATGCCTTCCATAACACAGAAATGTTTAAGACTGCAGTAACTCAACATAAAAGACTAAAAATTTCTCCTAAAGAAAATGCCTAACTTTGGCACCTAAGACTAAGACACATCAATCTCAATAGGATTGATAGGTTGGTGAAGAATGGACTTCTAAGCGAGTTAGAAGAAAATTCTTTACATGTGTGTGAGTCATGCCTTGAAGACAAGATGACTAAGAGACCTTTTACTAGAAAAGGTCATAGGGTCAAAGAACCTTTAGAGCTAGTACATTCAGATTTCTATGGTCTAATAAATGTAAAAGCTATAGGAGGTTATGAATATTGATTATTCAAGATATGGGTACATTTATTTAATGCAACATAAGTCTGAATCTTTTGAAAAGTTTAAAGAATTCAAGGCTAAAGTTGAAAATGCATTAAACAGAACGATTAAAACATTTCGATCTGATCAAGCTAGAGAGTTTATGGATTTAACATTCCAGAACTATTTGATAAATCATGGAATAGTATCCAAACTCTCAGCACCTGGTACATCTCGAAAAAATGGTGTATCAGAAAGGAGAAATCGAGCCTTGTTGGACATGGTCCGATCTATGATGAGTTACACTTCGTTACCTGACTCGTTTTGTTGTTATGCAGTAGAGACTGTACTGTACATCTTGAACTGTGTTCCATCCAAGAATGTTGCTAGAACACTTTTGGAGTTATGGAATGATCGTAAAGCTAGTTTACGTCATTTCAGAATCTGAGGTTTCCTAGCACATGTACTTGAGGCTAATCCTAAGAGATTGGAACCACGTTCAAAATTGTGCCTATTTGTAGGCTATCCCAAAGGATCGAGAGGTGGTTACTTCTTTGATTTTAAAGAGAATAAAGTGTTTGTATCGACAAATGCTACTTTTCTTAAGAATACCACATAAGAAAACAAAGTATTTGTATCAAAAAATGCTACTTTTCTAAAGCAACTACTGAATTTTCAACAAAAGTTGTTGAAGAACCTAGTACCTCAAAAAAGTTGTTGAAGTAGGATCATCTAGTAGGTCAAATCCACCTCAAGTGTTGAGAGAACCTCGACATAGTGGGAGGATTGACGTAGTGGGAGGATTACGAACCCACCTGTTCATTATATGGGTTTAACAAAAATCCTGGCTATGGTAGCTAATGGTGAAGTTGAGGATCCATTGTCTTACAAGAAGGTAATGGAGGGTATTGACAAAGATGAATGGATCAAAGGGATCTCGAAATGGATTTTATGTACTTCAATTCCGTGTGGGGTCTTGTAGATCAACCTGATGGGGTTAAACCTATAGGTTATAAATGGATCTACAAAAGGAAACGGGGTATTGATGGGAAGCTGCAAACCTTCAAAGCTAGACTGGTGGTAAAGGGTTATACCCAGGTTGAGGGAGTTGACTATAAGGAGACTTTCTCACCTGTTGCCATGCTTAAGTCTATCTGGATCCTCCTGTCTATTGCCTCATATTATGACTATGAAATTCGGCAAATGGATGTCAAAACTGCTTTTCTGAATGGAAATCTTAAGGAGACCATTTACATGGAGTAGCCCGAAGAATTCATAACCCAAGGTCAAGAGCAAAAGGTTTGCAAGCTTAATTGGTCCATTTATGGACTAAAGCAAGCTTTTCGATCTTGGAACATAAGGTTTGATATTACAATTAAAATCTTTTAACTTTGATCAAAATGTTGATGAGCCTCATGTATACAAGAAGATCATCAATAGTACAGTAGTTTTTCTAGTGTTATATGTAGATGTTATCCTACTCATTGGAAATGATATAGGTTTACTAACTGAAGTTAAGAACTGGCTAGCGACCCAATTCCAAATGAAAGATTTGGGAAAGGCTCAGATTGTTCTGGGTATTCAGATCTTTAGAGATTAAAAGAACAAAATGCTAGCTTTGTCTCAAGCATCGTATATTAACAATATGCTTGTCAAATATTCGATGCAGAACTCCAAGAGGGGCTTATTGCCTTTCAGGCACGGAGTTACATTGTCTAAGGAACAGTATCCTAAGACACCTCAAGAGGTTGAGGAGATGAGACAAATCTTTTGTGCATCGGCTGTGGGCAGCTTGATGTATGTGATGTTATGTATTAGACCTGATATCTGCTATGCAATGGGAATAGTCAGTAGATATTAGTCTAATCCAGGATTAGATCACTAGATCGCCATTAAAAACATCATCAAACATTTACAGAGAACGGGGGATTACATGCTTGTGTATGGTTCTAAGGATTTAATCCTTAGGGGATACACGTGTTGGGTTTTATGTCCTAAAAGTCGTGGTATGTAAACAATGGAGCTTATTCTTAAAATTCAATAAAGTTGTTATTGAATAGATCTATTACTTGAATATAAATCCAATAAACCTAAAAGTCTCTTGACTATTGGATGAGTACTTGAACTTTATGTGGAGACATAAAGGTGGATCAGGTTCGAGTAAATAGTCAAAATGATCTATAGTACATGGATAAGGTTGGGCACCTTATTCTGATAACATTATTGGATACGGCCTGCTCTGTAGTTGTTACAAGAAGTTGTAAAGTGCTACAAACAAAGTGATCCTAATTCGTTCATGTTGGACATAATGAGTGGGGGTGTCCTTGTGCAAAAGAGTTTGTACAAGATCAGACCATGAAATGAGTCACTCTTACTTTATAACGTTGTTTACTGTTTAAGACTAACTATTTCAAAGCGATGACCTAGGTAACTTGACCTTAATCCTGAGCTAATTATGAACTCTTGTTTATCTGGGATTGCCCTTAGATTTGCATAGGTGAGGGTTGGCTCAACAGTGCCGGCTCAATATGAATGCCATTTTAGGGGTAAGACTAGATAGATAGCTAGGAACATAGGGTGCAGAAGGGAATTCACTCCTACCTACTTTAGGGATAGTAGAGAGGTTGTTCCCTTAAGTGCTAATTTTGGGGCTTGAATAAAGGATCCCGCCCTCTCATTTGGTATGAGAGAGACTCGGTTTTGTGATTGGATCACAAAAAAATTATTCATTAAGGGATCAGTGGGACTTAAGGAACAAGAGGTAATTTCGGGGGTAAAATAGAGATTTTAAACAGACATTATTACGAACAACCTGTGAAGGGTTAACTTACTAATCATGGTTATATCGAGTGGACATAATATATCTACAGTGAGGGGAGTTCAACTATGGGCTTTAGTGAAGTGACCCATTAGTTAACGAATGGGGGTTAGATTGGTCTAATGAGTTTAGACGATTAATCTTGGATCGTTGGAGCCCATGATCTGCAGGTCCATGAGGTCACCCTACTAGCTCAAAAATGGATTAACTCTAGAGTAATATGATAAGTTAATTTGAAACGTTCAAATTAGAATCAAATGGAATTGGAGAAAATATTTTAAATATGATTTAAATATATGAAGATGAATTTGTGTAAAAATTAATTTAATATTAGATATTAAATTAATTATAATTATTTAAATTGTTTAAATAATTATTTATTTATTTGATTAGAAAATTAATTTATGAAATTAATTTGTAAAATTAATAAAATTTGATTTTAGAAATAAAATATGATTTTAAAATCAAAATGGATTTTTGGAAAATGAAAATTACACAAAACTTGAAAAATGGGTTTTTAAGTTCATCTTCAAAGTAGCTTACTAAGAACCCACCACCTCTTCCTTTGTTTTACTTCAAGCATGAGTTGCATCCCATGCAGGAATTCTCTTTATATGATAGTCTGCAATATATTGAAGAGATTGGAGTGAAGAAAGGGAAGAGAACTGACTGAATTTTTGCTGAAAAAATCGGATGAAGAAGAAGTTCTTCAATAGGTTCTGTCCAGTGAGTTTTCTCTATATTCCCTTTGATTACAGCTTATTTTGAGTCCCACAACTCAATCTAGAGTACAAAAGGATAGTAGGGAAGATCTTGTGATGGTCTACACAAGGATTCAGAGGATTTTGCAGCTGAAAATGGAGATTTCGTTGGTTCGGCCAAGGTATGTTCATGAAACTTATTATACTCTGTTTTTAGCATGTTTCTTTTCAACCAAATTTAATGAACTAGAGGGCTTATGGATCCTGATTTCTTCCACTGCGTGATGATGTTGACCCAACAACACGAACTCTGATTTTAAGACTGATAAGGATTCTAGGAAATCCACATCAGGTTCAGTGTACACTTTTAACGAAGGGGCAGTAGTATAGAGAAGCTCCAAGCAAAGGTGCATCGCTGACTCCACCATGGAGGCTAAGTATGTAGCGGCTTGTGAAAATGCTATAAAAGCTGTTTGGCTCAAGAAATTCTTGACTAATCTAGAAGTTGTTCTATACATGTCAAAGCCCATCGCACTTTATTCCCGAGAGCCTAGGAGTCACAAGCACGGGAAGCATATAGAGCGGAAGTATCATTTCATTTGAGAGATTGTGCATCGAGGAGACATGACTGTCACGCATATAGCTTCGGAGCACAACGTTGCTGATCCGTTTACAAAGGCCCTCACGGCTAAAGTGTTTAAGGGTCACCTACAGAGTATAGGTCTATGGGACGGGCCATGTCTAGACTAGGGCAAGTGGAATATTTGTACTGGGCACGTGTATGTCCTAGTTTATTATTTGTGTACTTTGTATTTTGGCTATATTGTATACCCCACTAGCTTTAGATGAAGTAGGAGATTGTTAGAGTTGATGCCCTAAATCTCGTAAGGTTCTATAGCTTGTAAATGTATTGAACAAACTCATTGTTTATTTAATAAAATATATGATATCTTATTCATATTTTAGTTGCATTAACAACAAACCAATAAACTAACATCCAAGGTTATCTTGTAGCTTAAATATGTATGTAGAGACATACATGTAGATCATGTTTAAGTAATAACCTAAATGGTCTATAGTAGATGGATAAGGCTAGGTACCTTATTCTAGTGACACTACGAGTATGGCTCGCTTTGTAGGTGTTACAATTGTTGTAAAGTACTACAAATGATCTGATCCTGATCATTAATGTATAGACATGTGAGCGGGTATATTCTATACAAAGGAGTTTGTATAAGACCAGACTACAAAATGTTTAGTCTCTGTTCATAATAGAGACTTACATTTCACCAGGATGACTATAGGTAACATGACCTTAATCCTGAGTGAGTTGTGCACTCCTGCCTATGAAGGCGGTCCTTTGATTTGTATGGGTGAGAGTGGCTAGATCGCCGACTCAACAAGCCTACCATTTTGGAGATTCGTCTGATTGGGGAGCTGGGAACACAGCTACACAAGAAGGAATTCACTCCTTCCATAAGGTCGGGGTAAGTAGATAAATTGCTCTATTAAAGGCTGATTCCGGGGCTTGAACAATGTGACGCCACGCCTTCTCTCTGCCCGAGAGGGGTTTAATCATAGTTGGACTATGATCTATTGTTCATTACAGGGATCAGTGGTACTTAAGTAGTTAGATGTAATTACAAGGGAAAACGGTAATTTGGCCTAGCTGTACTTATGAGCAATTTGTGAAGGGTCATCGTACTATTGATTTGTTATATCTAATGGACACAGAAATATATCTGTAATGTGAAGAGTGCAGTTGCCGGTCTTTAATGGAGTGTTCGACAGTTAATGGATGGTGAATAATTTAATTAAAGATTTTGATTAATTATTCAATGAGAATCAGTTTTTAGATTAATTTGAATTGTTCAAATTAATGGAGGTATTTAATTATATATGATATAATTAAGTTATTTTAGTTATATGTGATATAATTATTATAATGTATTTGATACATTATAACTTTAGAGAGAGGAAATAAATATTTGAATATGATTCAAATACTATTAATATGAATTGGATTCATAATTGTTAAACTTAATATAAATGAGATTTATATTAAATGTCATATAAGATAGAAAAGAAACTATAGGTTGTATTGTATATGATACAATTTTAAAACTATAGATTATATGTTATATTTGATATAACATATAATTTAATATATATATATATATATATATAATATGATAAGTTAGTTATCATATTTATTTATATATATATAAATAAATATATATTTCTTTTAAATAAAAATGAGGGTGGGAGTTACAACTCCCTCCCCCTCTTTTCTCTCTACCCATGTAAGTGGGTGGTTGTTATAATTTGGCAATTTTGAAAGACAAGGAAGGTTTCATCTTGTCATTCTACCTCATCTTCGTTTTTAGACAGTGTGAGAAAAACAGAAGAGTTCTATAAGTTTAAGTTGTTTTGTAAACAATCTCAATCCGTTATCCTCTTTACACAAAATTCCCTCATTCCAAAATAACCAGAGCCCACCACTCCTAGGTTCTCTACCTGAGAATACTAAGGAAGTCTTTGTGGTAGTGTTTGTGTGCTTGATAGAGGTTTTCTTGAAGAAAGTCTTCAAGGTGTTCGTGTTCTGTTTGAGGGATTCTTGAAGAAAATTCTTCAAAGGTAAGGTTTCTACAACCTAATTTTATAGCATGTTATAATTTATGTAAATGCATATTTTGTTCTTAATTTACTGTAAAACGTACATTCAATGAAAAATAGAAATTGGGACGATCTTGCTTCCGCTCAAGGATTTCTTCTTTCAGTTTGAGTTCTTTCAATTACTGGGCTTTAGTGGAGTGACCTGATAGTTAACGAATGTTGATTAATTCGATTTAAAGAGTCTAGCCAATGTTGGAGCTCATAATCTGTAGGTCCATTAGGTCCCCCCTACTAGCTCACAAATGAATTAAACCTTAGAATAGTGTGATGAGAAAATTTGAAATGTTCAAATTCGAATTAAGGGAATTTTAAATTATATATGATATAATTGAACATTTAATTAATGAATTAAACAAAATTAAAGAATTAGAAAATATTTAAATATGATTTAAATTTTAATTACATGAATAAGGATTCAAGATGAAAAAATTGGTGTTTAGTTTGTTGGGATTGGTGTCCTAATTCTCTCGGAGTCTCGTAGTTTGTAAACTTTGTACACATTCTTATGAATAAAATAAGAGTTATTTTATTTGAATTTACTCATCCAATAAACAATGATCCATGGTTATTGTATGTCAACATAAGCATGTATATGATATACACAAGTGGATCATGCCTTAAGTAATAATCTAAAAGGTCTGTAGTATAAGGATAAAGAAGGGATACCTTATCCTAGTGACACTACAAATACGGCCCGTTTTGTAGAGGTTTACAAGTACTGTGAACTACTATAAATGGTCTGATCCTGACCATTCATGTGGAGACATGCGAGCAGGGGTGTCCTATACCAAGAGTTTGTATAAGACCGGACCACGAGATGATTAGTCTTTTTATATAACGTCATTGATACTTGAGACTTACATCTTACCTAAACAACCATAGGTGAGATGACCTTAATCCTGAGTGTTTTGGGAACTCCTGCCTTTGAGGGCGGTCCTTTGATTAGTATGGGTGAGAGTGGTCAGATTGTCAACTGAACAAGTCTACCTTTTTGGGGATTTGTCTGATTGGGGAGCTGGGAACTTAGTTACAAAAAATGGAATTCACTCCTCCCCAGAACCAAGGGTAAGTAGATAGATTGCTCCCTTAAGGGCTAATTCTGGGTCTTGAACATAGTGGCCACATCTTCTCTTTGGAAGAGAGGACTAAGTCATAGTAGGACTATGACTTATATTCATTAGAGGAATCAGTGGTACTTAATAAGTTAGATGTAACTACAGGAGAAAAACGGTAAATTGGCTCAGCTGTACTTACGAGCGATCTGTGAAAGGTTATCGCAATATTGATTGGTTGATATGGACACAGAAATATATCTGTAGTGAGGAGAGTGCAGCTATCGGTCTTTAGTGTAGTGCTCGACAGTTAATGGATGGTGGATCCCGTGACTAAAGAGTTTAGTCAGTTATTCACGTATCGTTGGAGCTTCAAGCTACAGGTCCATAAGGTCACCTGGGTAGCTCAATGGATTCAAGTTGAGAATTAGTTATTGGGGTTGATTTTAAATGTTCAAATTAACAAGAGAAATATCAATTATATAAGATATAATTGGTGTGATGTATGAGATACATCAAGTGGAGGATTAATGTAAATATGATTTACATTAAGTACCATAAAATAGAAAAAAAAAAAAAAACTCTGGTTTGTATGTTTCATGAGATGAAATATTAAAACTATAGGTTATAAATATAATATGGTAAGTTGGTTATCATATTTATTTATAATAATATTAATTATTTGATAATTAAATCTTTTTCTCTAACAACCGATTGAGTGAGAGGTTACTGGTGGTTTTATGGTAATCGTGAGATAAAAGAAAAAATGTTTTCCTAATTTTAGTGAGTTGCTACTTTCGGAAAAAACTCATGGAGAAAGCTATCAAGTGAAAGTGTTTCACTAAGCAATAGCTATAAAGAGACTAAATGATCATGGAGTTTGACTAGACAATAGTTCATTCAGCTTATCGTAACTAAACGATCACGTGGCATAGTCTATACGATAGGTTGCCATTTATTAAACGATCGAGCACATCGTCTATACGATAGACAGCTTGCTATCTCCCACTTGCTCGATCGTTGTCCTTCAGCCTCTTCCTCAAGCCAAGTTCATACAGAGCCCACAACTCCTGGATTCTCACACCAAGAATACCAAGGTAATCGTTATGGTGGTGTCCTCACTCAACTCGATTGGTTTCGAGGAGTCGTTGGTCGTTCGTTGTGTTCGTGTTGTTGATGTGTTGTGCACCAGTCGAAGAATGGTTCTTCAAAGGTACGCATACTCTATTCCTTGATATTCTTTGTAAGCATGCTGCAATTTCGTGTTGTGCATGACTGATGACATGTAGATATGCATGTCATCTTAGTCCTTTTTCTTAGAATTATGAAGGTTGTTAGGCAGAAATTGCGTCGATCATGCTAGGAATTTATGAGAAAAAGAGTTGGCATCGATCAGCATGTCGAATCTTAGCTAACCCATTACTTTGCATTAATTATGCGTTCAATGTTCTATTTTTGTAGCCAATGCAGGAAATGAATGCAAACGCGGAAACTGGATCATTGCATAGATGACCGCATGCAGAGAAACACTCCATCGCAAGGCAAACGCATCGATCAACGCATGGATGTTGCAGTAATTAGCCGTATGTGTCCATCGCATGGGAATTGCGCTCGTCAAGTGATTGCGGTCATCATTAGAGTTGCGGTGTTAAGTGAATGCGGCCATTGAATGACTGCGGCTACGCGACAACGCATTCTAATGGGATCAACCCAAAGTTGGTGGAATGAATGCATCAACGCATCTACCTCGAGAAAATCCAAAGCTGATGCTGATATTTCACCTACCACGCCGTTGGTGGCAAAGGTTCAGAAAGGACTAATGCGTCGAACGTCAAACTCAGAGCAGTTCAATTAATGCTGCCAGCAATCCAAACTCTATAAATAGAAGCCGATGAGCTCAAATTCATTTTATCCAAGGTTTTTGCCTGAGGTTTGCCTATGGCAGATCCTTGTGATTCAGACAAATTACATGAGAAGATAGCTGAGAGTTCTTCACCTCCTTCATCCATTTCGATTGACGACCGAAGCTAGATCTTGAGAGAGTCAACTCCTCCACCCATCCATGGCACCACCGGTAGCCTTGACGCACATCCGCTGGAGCCGGTCATTTCTTTTTCCTTTCTTTTTCTATATTGTATTGTATGACATTTTGGAATTAAGAAATTAATACAATGTGTTTTCAATGCATTTCTCTTTTCCTTTGACTTCATCTCCATCTTCTTGCTTAGCATCTTTACTTTCATTGCAACATTTAGTGGGATTGCTTGGGTATTGCATACTTAGTCATATGGATTAAGGATATGAAGCATGTAGCAACCCACCAAGAGGTGTGCATTGCGTGAGTATGTGAGTAATCTTATTTGCTTAGTGTGAAGCTGCTGCAACGCTTGTCTATGGGCTAATGCATTGCTTGTCTATGAGTGAAGTCGGCAACAATCAACTACCCCAAAGGGTAAGTGGTTGGACGCAATAAGCAAGGTATGCGTTGTTCACTAGGGATAGTAGCAACCGTAGGTCGGTGAAGTTTATGCAATTGTTTTGTATTATGTATGCTTCATTCGTCCATTAGGGATACTCGGAAGGGTAGTCTAAGGATAGGATCTAAGCTTGGGAAGGTCAAGTCAGAATCTAGGTTTGAGAGAGTCAGATTAGAACACATAAAACAAGAGATATGTGCTTAGGAATGAGCACTATTTGTTATTAATGCATCACATGCATCCTAGAGATAGGATACGATTGAATGCGGTCACCTTGCTTTCATGAATTTTGTATCATCGCATAGGTCAAGAGTAGAGATTTAGGAATAAGCTCTATGGACACTTTGCGTTCAACACATGCGTCCTAGAATTAGGAGCACCACATTTCCATTGGAAAATGACTTGCTGTGTATGGTTGTAACATGATCGCATAGTCTGGCGCTGACTAAGGTTCCTTTGCGGTCACTCTTAAGGGTTGTAATGAAAACATCTCCGCATTTTATCCATTTTCCCATTCATTTATTTCATGTCAAGGTTTGTTGCATCTCTACCTTTCATGCATATTCTCATTGCGTTGTCTGATAGATAGGAGTAGGAATAGAATTAACTTAACAACATCCCCTCCATTCTTTTATTCAACTGCCGCATGCACAATCACAGCAAACATATAGTTACAAGTCCCTATGTTCGACCTCGGATTACCCGAGAAACTTGCGTTCATGTTATACTTGGCGTGAACGCAAGAAACCTTGTGGCAAGACGCATGGTCATCATATACATTCGTAACACATTATTCACTCCAACGCATGACCATCGACACATGACTATCAACGCACATCTTAGGAACATGCATCACATAATGCGTCCAAGGGAAGTTGGTTGTCGAGTCCCTATTCGGAGGAGGAGTAGAAGAAGTTCTTTAGGAAGTTTGATCGACTTCCAATTTCCGCACATCAATGACCTGTTAGTTTCCGTTCACTGACTGTAATTTTTATGTTCAATTTCGAATAGAATTTGAAACGATCTTTTCGCTGCTTATGGAAATCCTCATGTTTGATTTCCTTCAATTGGTATCAGAGTCAAGTTATTCTGATATTCCAAATCCCATTTTGTTTTTTAACTTCTTTTACAGTTGTGGTGGGTTAAGGTTTCTGCATTGCGTTTAAAGGTTAAATGTGTTTGTGGATGCGTTGATGAATGTTTACAGGTTAAGTTCCTCTGTTTAAAGCATTCTTTAAAGTTACAAAGTGTTAATTTGTAAGGGCCCCTACGTTTTTAGGCATAATTAACAAGCAATCGAGTCTGTAATTCAAAATGTTTGAAGTTTTTGAGTCGTTTGTAATGAAGTTTCGAAGCATGAAGATGTGGATCTCATCAAGGAAGAAGACTAAAAGTTGGTCGTATCGTGTAGCCTTAGGTAAACGATAGTTGAGTTTTACTAAACGATCGTGTAGAAATATTTTGCCCGATCGTGTAGTATTTACTAAACAATTGTTTAGCAGCGGTAAAGTGTTTACTCTATCACGTAGCGTTGGTTGCTTGATCGTGTGGACGCTGGAGGTAAACAATCGCGTAGAGCATATGATGTTCATCGTTTAATAAAAGGCGCACGCACTAAACGATTGTGTAGTTAGCATAATTCATTGCATAGTCCCTGACTGCACGATCACGCGGTATACTATCTTGGCGCTTGCTCAGCAATCGTTTAGACGATTATGCTTTACCACATCGTTGTCGTTTAGTCGATCGCGTAAGGCTTGCGTTGCACGTTGTGCGCTGCACGATGGCGTATCTCATGCTTTATCGCATAGTCAAAGGTACATGATCGTTTAGCTCAGGAAGCGTTGGTAAACGATTGAGTAAAGTGTTTACTCTATCGTGTAGGCGATCACAAGGAATTTGGTACACGATCAAGGAGACGCGTTTCTTCGCCCAGACGATTCAAGACAAGTTTCGCATGTTTTAACCAGAGACTCTTTGCTATTTGTAATAGTTAGCTTTGGTTTTAAGGATTTTGAGGCTAATTATCCCGGTTCATCAACTTTTATTTAATATACATGAGATGTATGTTGGTTTATATGCCATAGTGTATGACATATAGTTTTGAAACCCACCTTTTATGCAATTATTCATGCATCATATATTATAAGTGTTATAATATAGCTTTTGGCATGATAAAATTATAAGAAAGCATGCGCATGCAACATGAAATATAAAAGTTATATTTATGCATGCAGTAAGCATATTCATGCATCATCTTTATATTATAAGCGTTATAGTATAAGGGTGAATGGAAGCATGTTTGCTTGGTTCATTGCTTAGTTGTATAAATGTTATATAAAAGTAGAAATGAATGAACAATGCATGGAGCATGACACTTAGGCTAATTTGTAAAATTTATGAATGCCTTGTATGTGTAGCTTCGCGTTGTGGATGGTTTTGGTTGCTTCTGTTATAAGCATTATAATGGAAATTAGAACCAAAATTGATAAGAAAGAGTTGCATGCGAACTTAGGGGAATTCATGTTTAAAAAAGTTTTAAAATTGGATTGAGATAGACCTAAGTTTAAAGTTTTATTGGGATTAGCAATCTAAGTTTAATCTTTTTAAATCGGTTTAATAGGATTAAATTGATTAGCATAAAAGATTAAAATTGTATTACATCTATCTATAAGGTACCTTTTGTCTAAGGCGGGCTCTGTCTAGGTTGGGGTACTTAAATTGACAGAAACGAAACACCTCTACCTGGGAACCTACCTGGAAAGATGAATTAGATAGATTTGCTATAAGCATGCGACAATTGATCAAAAACTTCGTTAAAGAGTTTAATAGATGATGATCAAAAGTTGTTTCAACTTTCCAAGGTAAAAGTTACTCTTGGGCAAACCTAAAAAGTTACTTAGTTAAAATCCTTAGCCGTGGAGTGAAGATTCAAGCTCGATTTGAAGATTGAAAAGTTCTTTAAAGGTATATATTCAAAAACCCTATATTTAGTTTATGAACTTGCATGTTTCTATACTAAAATTGATGAAATTAGAGTGCTTAAGATCCTAATTGCTTCCGCCTCTTGCTTGTTAACTCTATCAACTAATTTCCTACAAAGAAGAACAAACATGATAATTGACTCACAAATAAAGTATTCAGGCATTATGGTCATTTTCCACTAAACAAGTTTCTAGAACCAGTAAATCATGTTTACTTTCTTTTTCTTTCTTCTTCTCGATGAGTTACTTGGGGTAGATCATTTTTAGTGACCATCCACATTGTAGTGGAAGCACTTGTCCTTGTCGGCCACCTTGCCCTTGCCCTTACCTTTCCTAGCAGCGAAAACCCTTCCCTCCTTTCTTCTTCTGGATCTTTTTAGAACTAGACATGAGGGAACATACTTAGTTCTAGAGGATGAACCCTTATGGAACTTTTTGGAATGGGCAACATTTGCCTCTTCTTCTACCATCTCTTACTTTTCATAATAGACTGATAAGTCTGTAACTCATTAAGAAGAGTAGTTATGGTGTACTCTATTTTATTGATAACCACATTGCTACAGAATTGGAGGAAACTTTTCAAAAGAGATTCCTGAATAAAGGACACCCAACTTTCCTCGTCAATAACTGCGTCGTTCATCTCGACGACATTGAGGTGGACCATCGAGTCAATAACATGTTTTCTCACTTGATGGTCTTCCTTCATTCACATGTTATAAACGTACTTGAGGGCATCGTGTTGGATCTGAGTGGACGGTTGCCCAAACATCTCCTGGAGGCACTCCATGATCTGACGTGCAGTGATCATGGTCTCGTGCTTCTTGGTAAGAACGTCAGACGGACTTGCTAAGATGTAGACCTGGGCCTTGTCATTGGTCTTTGTCTAGTGGTCATGAGCATCCCTGATTTCTTGGGATGCATTTCGAGCAGGGATTGGAGGACATTCCTCTATTAAGACGAACCACAAATCATCTATAACTAGAATCGTATTCAATATTCAAGTTATATTTTCATGTCGCATAGTTTTCACCGGTTAATTTTTCATTCTTTAGTAAGGATATAATTGTGGAAGACACGCTGAAAAGAATAACAAACAATTGACTGTATTAGTTATATTTTCCTTAACCCATTACACAAAATACAAGCATCCAATTAATTCAGCAAAAACAAACAATCAAAGAACCCTAATTAAACTTATTGATTGAGTCAATCTCTGCTAATTACTAATATCAAAATAACTCTTATTCCTATAGTTCTTAGTTACCATTTTTTCGGCTAAGGATTCATTAACTACCTTAATTCATCCCATAAGTGAGACCTTACCATTTTCAGATCCCAGAGATACACTTCAACAGGCTATGGTAAGGAAAGACAATTGTTGAAGATTAACCTAAGAAACCCTATCCATTACTAAAGTTTGTGTTGTTCCGAATCCTATGATCAGACCCTCCGAAGGGGTGGTCGCTTCAAGACGACACGCAGGCGGATCATAGAAATTTCAAGATGCAACATAATGGAGGAGACAGTAGGATACGTTGACGCGCATTCTTCTCCCACTTACTATGAATACTTTCCCTATTCACCTTGGTATTGACCCATGCAAATACTTTCCGAAGAGAGGTCGCATCTAGGATGACGCGAAGAAGAGCATGGATCTCTCAGTGTGAACTCTTAGGGATGTGAGTACTATAAATTTATATATCGTATTTACCATTTTTTTTCTCCCACTAAAATGTTCTATAGGTTTAGGGTTTTATTATACTTAGTTAAATTTCGGCTAATGAATTTATCTAAGTCTATGCCAATTATAACTCTTATAATAAGGTCTCTACTCTGATGTTCTAGGTGAATTAAACTATTTAATTAACCTAGTAATATTGGATGCTAACAAGACTAAGGTTAATTCAACTAAAGTTCCTCATTAGTTTCCAGTAGGAGATGTTCGTAAAACGTCATCTTAAATACTCCCAGCCTAGACAGAACTTCATCTATAGAGTTCCCTTATAAGCTAAAGTTCTGTTTGTCCTACTTAGTCATATCTTTTAAATCTATTTTAAAAATAGGACTTGATTCTAATCTTATTAGAATTAACATGATCTAAGATCTAAATTAATTTTAAATATTTTAAAATTAATTCCAATTCCCTAAGATCCTAAATTTGCATGCAACTCTTTATTATAGGTTGACAGTTACTAAATATTAATTTTATGACTATTACAAAATTAATTATTAACCCTACAATCATGTTTTCTATTGTTTAATTAATTAACAATCAAATTCTAATTAGTTAGAGAACCATATTATATTCATTTCATGACTTAAATATAACAATTATATTATACTATAGATGTGTCATGCTCAATGCAAATTGATTTTTAACTTTATTAATATAATACTTATATCAATTCATGAAAAATCAAACAAGCATACACAAGACATTAATAAATATAACTCTTTATATTTACCTAAGTAATGTCACATCATACTTTTCCCATTTCATATATTTAACATAACAAAATACATTAAATAACTCATGAAATCATATATCATGCATTAATATCATACATTGTAACTCTTATAATATATTAAAAGGCATGAACATGCTATGGTGGAATTTATCTAAATGACGTCCATAAGGCATTTAAACAGCAAATGAACGAGTAATTTGGCCCTTAGGATAAAATAAAGCAATAAATTACATTAATTTTGCAAAATTTATCTTAAAAACAGCTTCTGCCACTCCAAAAATGATCCAGACCAATCCAAACCGCTTCGAACCGGACCCCAAAATCGCGAACCAAGCCAACCCAGCACAAAACTGGACCCAACCAGCTTGAACCACCTGAACCAAACTAGACCATCCTGGACCGCAATCGAACCAGACACATTTTGCTAACCCTCACGAAATCGCGTCAGCGTTGCAATGTTATGACGTCTGAAAGCAGATCTAGGAAGATTTGTGACTGTTCTTCCATTTTGGCCAAAATTGGTCTCGATCTTCATCGTAAACAACCCTAATTCTAGACGTTGACTAACAAAAGACTCGATTTACATCATAAAACACCCAAAAATGTAGGGGCTTTTACAATGGATCAAATCAAAACATGCAAATCTAAGGCCAAATGAAAATGTAAACATTCATTTGCAAACCATATTCCATAATGCAATTCAACCCACCAAACGGGTGCAAAATTTGAAATTTATAAATTAATTATACGAGTTTCTCTAATACCAATTGCAAGGATAAAAGCCCTAACGCAACAAAAGAACCAAGACCCAATTAGAATCCAAAATATCAGTACACTAGCAACACATACAGAATAACACAGAGATAAAAAAGCTCAACGTACTGTATAAATTAGGTTAAGCATGCTTTACATTTGGGATTTAAATTTTATAGAGAATGAAAAAATGTCCCAATTAGAATCCAAAATACCAATATACTGACAACACATAGAAAATAACACAAAGATTAAAAATTAAAAAAAAATAATAAAAATAAACCCTCAAACTATTGTATAAATTAGGTTAAGCATACTTTACATTTGAGATTTTAATTTTACAGAGAAATAATAAATGTCACTAATTTTCGTTGACGATTCGAATGAAATGACCAAGTTTCCTTGGGATGGAATAGATGAATATCATCAATTGGGAACCCTTCTGTTCTCTGAGAAATTGTGGTTAATGGTTTGTGGAAACCAATCTCAAATTGGGGAAAAGGAAAATACCATAATACTGTGATTTTCTTGAAAAAATTTTAGAGAGAGTTTTCTTCTTTCCCCAATAACTTTATGTAAAAAACTTCTTCCTTCTCCAGGTCTATTTAGGCATGAGAGTTAAACATGGGAAGTATTCCTGTTTTCTGATAACTTCCATATGTGGGGTTATCTTTTTAATTTAAAAAATTAAATTAAATAATTAATTTAATCAAATAATTAAACAATTAATTAAAATAAATAATTATATCTCATTTAATTAATAATTTCATTTAAATCATATTTAAATGGACATCTCTCACATAACCTAGAGTTTTAATTCAATTAATTTAATTAAATCAAATTTAATTAAAATAAATTAAATTATATAATTACTTAATTCTTCAATTAATTAATTACCAAATTAAATATCAAATATTCAATTTAGCCTATAGTTTTACTGTGCATCTAATATGCATTAATTTTAACCAATAGTTTTAATATGAATCCAATTCATATTAAATTAATATTTAAACTCCTTCAAATATTTAATTATCTCATAAATTAATTTTGAATCATATCCAAAATTAAATGTATATTATAAAATTTAATTAAAATATAAACTTTATATTATAATATATCATTATACATTATACTATCTCCCTAAGTAAATTTGAATATTTTGCACTCTATTCAAGACATAATTACCTTAATGTCAATACCCTTTACAAGCTAGGAAGGGGACCTCATAGGCCTACAATCAGAAGCTTCAACGATATGAGATTAATTCGCTAAACTCATTACCCACATTAATTAATATTCATTAACTGTGGTACGCTCCACTAAAGACCCAAAACTGCACTCTTCTTATCGCAGATATATTCTTGTGTCCACGAATATAGACCAATAATAGCAAGTCAGTCCTTCACGAGTGTTTGTAACATCAATTGGACAAAATTACTGTTTTATCCCTGGGTTACCTCTATATCCTTAAGTATCCGTGCTCCTCTAATGAACAACCTATTTATGATCCAACCATTAAACAGAAACCCCTCTCGGGCTATTGAGAGGGTAAGACCCTTTGTTCAAGTCTTGGAAACACCAGTTAATGGAACACTCATCTACTTACCCTATAGTTGGGAAGGAGTGAAATCCATCTTGTAATATTATGTTTCTAGCTCTCCACTCGGTCTTGTCCCCAAAATGGTAGGCATATTGAGTTGGTAAACTGGAGACTATCACCCATACAAATTAAAGGACAATCCCTCGTGAACAGAAATTCATAATACACTCAAGATTAAGACTAAGTTGCATAGGTCATCCTATTGAAATAGAAATCTAACTACGATAGAGTTACATCTAGTGGTTAGCGGTCCAGTCTTATGCAAACTCATTGCATAGGATACCTCCACTCGCATGTCACCTACACGAAAGCATTAGATCATTGTGTTTATATCAAATACAAAGTGGGTCGTATCCATAGTGTCACCAGGTAAGGTACCCATCCTTATCTTTATACTATAGACCATTTAGGTTGTATCTTAAACATCGATCCTCGTATGTCTCTACATACAGTTTAAGACTCACAAGACAGCCTAAGATGTTAGTTTATTGGATTTAGGGTTATTAAGACAAAACAAATACAAATACAATACAATCAATAAAGAGTTATTGATGAAAGTCAATTACTTACTTTTCTATCTAAGAATTTTAGGGCATAAAATCCAACAACAATTATATAAAATGGTTGTTGTTCCTTCATGTCCTTGTCTTTGTCAATGAATGTGAAAGCAAAAATTTACCCCTACAGAAAGCAAACTGGAAAACTCCAAAATAAAGCCGCCTCCAACTCGACTATGAATCGTGTTGTCCAAAACTTGCCAGATCCAAATTGGGTTTCTGTGCAAGGATTGTAATTGCAATCCAATTGCAATTCTGTTGTTTTGTAAATTTCCTACACAAAACCATAAAAATACATATATTCTCTCTATAATGGCACCTTAATAACTTTACATAAAATCTTAAGATACACCACATGCTTCGTTTATATACTCGGACTTTGCTATTTTTTACAACATTTACAGCAATAAACATACAACTTTTAAATAATAAACTTAAGTTTTAGCGCTAAAAAATTTGGTCAAAGAGAATTGACTAACCTCTGATTCACCTCAACGGTAAATTTATATTTTGGGAAAGAGAGCTTACTTGCAAACAAAGAGAAAATTTGCACTACAATGTGACCTAGAGAAAATCTGCACATCGATGTGGTGTAGGCCACATACAATCTAAATGCCTAAGTCAGGATGGTCGATAGCTCAAATTATTATAACTCAAAGTCTAGATCTTACTTGTCTTATACATGTCTTTCCTTGTCTTATTTATAGGCTTCGACTCTTCTCCTATTTTTTATCTGACTAGAGCTTTTGATTGGGTGGATAGGTTGCATGTGAATTTCTCTCAAACCAAGGTCAACCGGCCCAACATCGTTGCCAGGTATGCTAGAGTTTCATCCCTTTTAGGCCTTACTATGTGGGGCTTTGGCCTTTGGGCTTTCATAATTTTAAGAGTAAAAAATGGTTTTTTTTTCATATAAAAAATCATTTTTTAAATAAAATAAATTTTCGATTGTTTAGGATGAATCTTAGCATATATTTTAACATTTTGTACCTTCACAATCAAATCATGTCAAAGACTCAAACTTTTAATTCTATCAATGACAATCAAAACGTGACCACAACATCTCATGTGCAATAAATCTAAAATAGTAGACTTCTAAATCTTTTAAGAGAGAAATAAATCATTCAAAGCGTTCAAACTCTTCCAATCTAAATCATTAGATTAATTCTCATTAAATTGGACTTTTTTTGTTTTTTTAAAAAAATAATAAATCGGACTCATGTGATAGACACTTGAACAAACTAATAGGCATTCTACATCGATGTATATTTTAAAAATATTCACGTTAGATAGTAAAATTTATCAATAGGGAAAAAAAACAATTTTTACGCCTAAATCATTGTCAAGTTGTGTTAGTTTTAACCATGAATTTTGTATTGCATCAAATTACACCTCAAACATAAATAAGCATTGTACTTTTCATCTTAAACTTTGAATATCATGTAATGAGTTTTTTTTTAATAGATGATTAACCTTTCGTTTGTATTCAAGAAAATTTAAGAAATGATTGTAAATCATGTGATTTGAAATCTGAGAAATGATTTTAAATTAATTACCTTATTTAGAACAATAAAAATTTAAAATGAATGTATTTTAAAATTTTATGTTTGAATTGTCACTGAAAAAGAAAATTAAATTAAAAATTTACTAATATAAGCTTTTAGCTATGACGTGTTAAATTAAAAATTAATTTTTTATAATATTAATTAAGTAATTTGCTTTCAAATCCTATAAAATCCTATAAAATATGAACATTTTAGATATAAATTTTTTAAAGTAAAAACGGAATTTGAAATCATTCTATTTCTTGTAATATCAAATAATGAATTTCATTTCAAATTCATTATAAATTAAAATCTCTCGAAATCATGAGTTTTCAAATCGACCACAAAAGAGTTTTCCCATTTCTCATTTGCGTTCAATAGACATATGTACATTACAAAATTAATAAAATGGGAAAAGTAACACCAATAGTAATAATTTTTCTATTAGAGTTTGTGAGTTTTGACAAAGATATTTAATTGTTAACTTGTGAGGAATTTGATAGTATTGAAATTGAGCTTTTTTTTTCTCTATTTTCTTTTTCTTTTTTTCGTCAAATTTAACGTGTGAGAGCTAGTAGAAATTGAACCGTGAGTAAAAACGACGACACTTATCTAAATCTAAATTCTAATG
The DNA here is from genome assembly GCF_009727055.1 of Benincasa hispida. Lineage (NCBI taxonomy): Eukaryota > Viridiplantae > Streptophyta > Magnoliopsida > Cucurbitales > Cucurbitaceae > Benincasa > Benincasa hispida. The sequence goes on along the minus strand of NC_052355.1, from coordinate 19,804,074 downwards.
AGATGAAAATAAGAGTTGATGAAAATGGATATAAGTTTCAAGGAAAAAATAAGAAGTTTTTTTTACGTGGAAAGTTTAGTTAAATAGACACGGTAATCAAAGACAATAAAATTACTGTTAAAATAAACCTAACTCAATTGGCATCGTACTTGTACTATAACTTTAAAGTCAAAGATTCGATTCTTCCACACTATATAATGTTAAAAAAAACAATAAATTATTAATTGAACTCCATCTTTGATTCCATGATGATAATTTTATATTCACTCATATTCTTAATTAAAATCAAACATAGTATAATATTGAAATTATATGTCTATAAACATCTCTCTCTTCAATAGTCAAAGAATTCCAAAGGCCCATGTGGTTGATAATTGAATTAATGCCTATTGCTACCTAATATTCTAACCTAAGCTCATCTTTTTGAATTTACCCAAGAAAATGGCAACAAAAGCTTACTATAGCTGGCAATTGGTACAACTCATTGCTTAATTCAACCCTCTAAAAAAAAGGAAGAAGTTTCCTTTTTCAAAAAAAGAAAAAGAACTTTGATTCTAGCTTTCAAATATCAATTCTTTTTTTTTATAATAAACTTTCTTTTGACTATTTTCACAAATTATTTCTCCATATAATTGTCTTTTGTTTTTCTTTTTTGAGATATATATAATGTCATTGTTATTGTTGTTACATTTTGAGAATTTTTTTTCTTTATTCCAAGTTTATTATAAGGTTAATGAGAATAGTGAGAATGAGTGATGAAACTAATGGTTTATTTTAATTCTCCCTAAATCCTTTTATTTCAACCGATGGAAATGATATGTTAGTTAAAATATACTTTTGGCACATCAAGTAACAATTTAATTCTTGAACTTTGGTTTGTAAAGATTTAGTCCCTACACTTTCAATTTTGTAACAATTTAGTCCTTGAATTTTAGTATGTAACAATATAGTCTTTGTATTTTCAAATTTGTGACAATTTAGTCCTAACATAAAAAAAAAAAAAATCAAAATTAGATGCCAATTTTTATTATCTTATGATGTAGACTTTGTATTTTATTAAAAAAAAATTGAGTTTTTAATTAGTTTATCAGTTTATTTATGGAAAAAAAAACTCATTAAATCTTAACACTAATTTCGACAATAGGAACTAAATTGTTACGATTATTGTTATAATTTTAAAGTACAAGGACTAAATTCTTATATCATAAAGTTTAAGGACTAAATTGAAAATTGAAAGTTTAGGGACTAAATAGTTACAAACCAAATTTAGGGACTAAATTGTAGGGGTGTTCAAAAAACCCGATGACCTGAAAAAATCGATCAACCCAACCCAACCCGTGCGATTTGAGTTGGGTTATCAACCCATTTGAATTGGGTCGAATTCAAATAAATGATAATTTTGTAGATTGGGTTGGTTCATGGATTCACCTAATATAACCCAAACCAACCCGCACCAACTCGGATTTATTATTGACTTTAAAATATATATTTTTTATTACTTATAACACAATTATTTAAACATATATTGATTTTAGTTTTATTTAATTCTAATATTTTTTAATAATTTATTCTTCAACAACTCTTAAAAGTAGTTTCTTTGCACTTTTTTCACTATATAAATTGAAATTGAGTTGTTAATCTTAATTCAATATATGAAAATAATTAAATTAGATTTTTACATATTTACATTTTTCTTCTTTTTTAGAACAAAATTTTAAGTAAATGACCCGATTAACCCGAACCAACCCAACCCAAATATTTCATGCTAGATTGGATTGGTTTCATTTTTTTAATAAGGGTTTATTTTTGTTGAAGAAATTTACAACCCGAACAATTGGGTTGGGTCTAAAAAGTCTTTCAACCCAATCCAACCCCACCCATGAACACCCCTACTAAATTGTTACCATTTTAAAATACAAGGACTAAATTCTTATATCATATAGTTTAGGGACTAAATTGAAAATTGAATGTTTAGGGACTAAATGGTTATAAACCAAATTTAGGAACTAAATTATTACTTTTACGAAAGTTTAAGGATTAAAAGTGATTTTTAACAAAAAAAAAAAAAAAAAAAAAGTTAAAAATCATTTTTAATGCCCAAACTTTCATAGAAGTAATAATTCAATCTTTAAACCTTAGTTTGTAACGATTGGGTTTTTGTAATTTACAATTTATGACAATTTAATCCCTATAATGACAAATACTATTAAGACTTAATAAAACTTCTTACACATGTAGATTTATAAATTGATTAAAGATCGAGTTTGTTGATAAAGTACAAGGACTAAGTAAGTCGTTACATTATCAAAATTAATAATTAAATTTGATGAGATTTTTCAAAATTGATATAAATTTAAAAGTATATGAAGTAAATTGTTACAAATTTGAAGGTACAAGGCCCAAATTATCTCATGCTAAAGATCAAAGACTAAAGCCCCGTTCGGTAACAATTTTGTTTTTAGTTTTTGTTTTTAAAAATTAAGCATATATCACCTACATTTCTTACCATGATTTGTATTTTTTTAAGTACATTGGTTGAATTCTTAGCCAAATTCTAAAAAACAAAAACAATTTTTTGAAAGATTTTTTTTTAATCATGGCAATGTTAATTTAATGTCAATTATTTAACAAAATTCAAATTTATTTTAAAGATTGACATATAATGTTATTTGTTATGTGTCTGAACCTATTCAATTTGAGAGTTAAATTTAAGAGTTAAATCGAACAAACTATTTATTTCGTCCAAATTAAATCGCAAATTTTCAATTCGATTTTCAAATCCAAAATCAAACCAAAGGTTTTTTTTTTTTTTTTTTTTTTTTGTTAACTATTCTTTTTTTAAAAAGAAAAAACATTTATATAAAAATGGGGGGTGGAGGGAATTGAAAACAACAAAGAAAAGACAAACAAATTGAATATAAAATTTGGAGACAATTAAGACATAGGTGGTTAGATAGTGAAAAACTCCATTGTTTATCATCTTCAAGTCCAAGGCAAAGTAATTTTATACAATTCTTTTTCAATCTACCTTTTTTTCCATTTTCCATGTACCTTTTTGTACATTATTTTAAATTTCACTCACCAGTTTGGTTTCATTCTTTTGTTTTCAAGTGGGTTTGAGAATCTTTTCTGTGTAATCTCTGAAATCCCTCTGACCTTCTCCATTGTACTTTTTCCATTTTCATTTGATCCAAACCCACAATTTTGACAAGTAGAGACAAGTCAAAGCCTGTCCTTTCCCCAACAGAAAGCTGCCAAGAACAGCAAAAGCTGAGAAACAAAAGAAAAAAAAGTTACCTCACAGAGAGTTTTAAAAATTATTATAAGAAGAAGAAGAGAATCTGCTAAAGTTGCCTCAGCTTTTATCATACAAAAATGCAGATGAATAATTAGGCCTTAAGTGAATGGAAGAAATACAACTAAAATAGGAAGCTTGGTGAAAGTGAATCTATTACAAGAAAACAAGCAAAAAGTACAGTAAGCCAAAAACAATGGTAGCTTCCTCTTCAACAGTTTTTTGAGTCCATTGGCATCATCAGATAAAGCACACTGGATTTTTTGTTCACCATACAATCCAGGCGTCCCGGGTTAATCTGCAATTGTGTTATTGGCATTTTAGTTTATCCCAATTCCTCTTGTAATTCAGATGGGCATTTGATCATCTCCAATATCTTGACCATTTCTCTCATGTCGGGTCGGTTTGATGGCACATGGGAGGTGCATATCAAGCCTAATTTTAACACGGGAATGGCCTCTTCTACAGGGAAATTCCCTCTCAGTTTCCTGTCGATGCATTCTTCCGCTCTTCCTTCTTCAACTGCTTCTCTGACCATGTCGCAGAGGACTGCAACGTCGTCTTCCATGTACTCGACAGGTTTCTTCCCTGTAACCACCTCTAGTATCAATATCCCAAAGCCATATACATCACATTTTTCGGTTATCTTTACTGTCCTGCAAGCAAACTCTGGTGCCATGTAACCGAGCGCGCTCTGGATCTTGCTACTTAAAACATAACGGTCTAACATTGGCAGCAATCTAGCTAGACCATAATCTCCCACCTTCGGTTGACCATTACAATCAATAAGAATGTTGCTGGATTTTATGTTATAGTGGATTGTGTTTGATTGATGTAAGTGAGCAAGACCTTTCGCTGTCCCAAGAATTATGTCGAATCTCTCATTCCATGAAAGGACATTGTCACCTGACGCTTCGTGGAGCAACCTATACAAGCTACCTCCGGAGACAAATTCATATATAAGGAGTTGTAGTGAAGGAGTCCAATAATAACCTTCAAGTGCCACGAGATTTTGGTGCCTGACCATCCCAAATTTCCTCACTTCTCTCTCGAAATCCTCTTGGGACTTGACAAGGCTAGAAACTGTAAGCTTCTTGATTGCAACCGAGTGTCCATCCCGGAGAATAGTATGGTAAACTGCTCCAAATCCACCACGCCCAAGCTCACAATCCTTGTTCAGCAGAGCGTGTGCTCCTGTGCTAAAGTCGAGTTCTCCTGATAATACCACAAGCTTTCCAGAATTCGCATCAGGACTGGAGGAATTACTGAAATCGTCCCCAACAGATAACGCAAGTGCAGCTGCAGACAAAGATGTGGGTGATTGAACGCGTAGGTTTAGGATGGTGATCGATATTACACCAATGATAATGAAAGCAGCAGCACCAATGGCAACCAGTGCAGAAATGCTGAGGATATTTCTATTTCTTCTGTGATTATCGCTTGGTGGCAGCGAGCTCGAAATGGAATCTGAAGTGGAGTTGGGATTAAGAACAATAGGTTTCGGAAGGACAGAAGGGCAAGATTTATTAACAACAGAACCACAAAGGGATGGATTGCCAGCAACGGATGAAGGGGAGATGGTGTTAAAGAATCCACCACCAGGCAGCTCACCCTTGAGGTTGTTATGAGAAATATTGAACACAAGAAGGTTTGGAAGATTAGACAACTGCTTTGGAAGGGGTCCATTGAGATTGTTGAAGGATAAATCGACATTTTGGAGATGAGAGAGTTTAGCTAGTGCTGCGGGTATCAGGCCAGTTAAGTTATTGTGTGATATGAACCTGCCAAGTTTGACAAAAATAAATGTTACCAGAGATATTAGTTAAAAACTAGATCATATTAATCACTAACCAACCACCAGATTCTAACTAGCCTTTCAAACGCTGAGAACAAAATGAAAGGGACACTAAAATCATAAAGACTGACTACAACCCAATTCAAGCAAAAGATAACGATCCTTCTTAAACAAGTAGATATATCCAGCAAATGCCTAAGTTTCTTTGTCATAAATTACAATGCCTAAGTTTCTCTGTCATACATTACAATGCCATAAATAGTTTGTGTATCATATAAGCAAGCTTGAAATCCAACAACTACAAAAAAAAAAAAAAACAAAAATAGAACTCAAGGGAACATAGTTGTACAACCTATAAAATAGATCTTGTTCAAGTAAGGTCATAACAATTGCAAGAAACTAGTTTAATGTAAAAACGGCTCATAGTTGATGCAATGCTACAGAATGCAAATGGAAATTCAATCAATCAAAAGTGGACAAGTAAGTGAGGAAAGGAAGCTTACAGAGTTGTAAGGGAAGAACAGTGACCAACTGAAGAGGGAATTTCACCCCCTAGAAAATTTCCAGCCAGCTTCAGCTCAATTAGGGACACAGCTCCTCCAATTGCATCAGGAATGGTTTCATTCAGCTGATTTCCACTCAAATCAAGCATGCTTAAAGCTTTCAAATCTCCAATAGTTTCTGGAATAGGACCAACAAAAGAATTCCCAGACAGGCTCAGAAACTGCAGCTTGCTTAAACTTCCGATCGCAGGAAGATTACCTATGATCAAATTGTGGCTGAAATCTAATGCCAAAAGGCTTTGGCACTTCATCACAGATTCTGGAAAGCTATCAGTAAAGCCATTTGAAGAGAGATTCAATAATTCTAGATATTGAAGATTCTCAATTGAAGTTGGAATGCGACCAGTAAAATTGTTCCTTGAAAAGTCCAGAGTTTCAAGGCTTTTCATTTCTCCTATCCACTCTGGAACTTCTCCTTCAAACAAATTCCTGCTTAAAATCAGATTGCTACACAAAACAAGTTTCTGCATGGTCTGAGGAAGATTCCCAGAGAATGAATTCTCACTAAGATCAATGGACCTCAGAAGCAAACAGCTCCCAATACCATCAGGAATCCGTCCAGAGAATCGATTCTTGCTCAAGTCAAGAGTCCGCAGATTATACAAATTCTCAATTACCTTCGGAATTTCACCCACCAGAGAATTATCAGACAAGTCCAAAGATCGAAGCCCACTGAAAGACCAAATCCCAGAAGGCAAAGAACCCGAAAACTGATTCGAGGAAAAGTTAACTGCAATAAGACTCCCACACAAGCTCAAACTATCAGGAATATTCCCAGAAAATTTGTTGTTGGCCAAAGAAATGACTCTCAAAGACCTACATTGACGAAAAAATTCATCCGGAACAGTACCGGAGAAATTATTCCCACTCAAATCAATCACCTGAAGATTGTCGACTCGAGCGAAATTAGGGCTTATATTCCCACTAAGATTGTTCTTAGCAAGCGACAATCTCTGCAAAAACTCCAACTGAAAAAGCCCGCGGCCAAGCCGACCCGAAAGAGAGAACCCATTAAGGTTAAGCTCGACGACCCGGTTGGATCTAGGACTGCATTGAACACCAGTCCAATTGCAGGGACTATCGTCATCTTCGTTCCAGCTCGCGAGCTTCAGCTTCGGATCTTGAACAGCAGCTTTAAACACTATCAAGCCCAAAACGTCGTCGTTTAAAGATAGGTTTACACATCGAGCACAAAGTGGAGCCAAAACGAACAAGACGAAGAACTCAATCAGCCGTTCCATCTTCAAAAACGCTGGCATTGTTCACTAACTTCGAAGACAAAACCAACACAAAGAAGCCATAGCAAGAAAGACACTGCTACCGAACTAAAAACCACAATCACAGAGACCTCGAAAGAAGAAAATCTCTTACAAACGACGCAAAATGGCTCAGACTAAGAATAAAATTACCGAAACTAAGCTAGTTTCCTCTACACATACATACTCGTTTCCTCTACACATACATACAAACAAGATGCCAGAAGTAGAAAACGAAAAGGACTCTTGAGAATGTTTAGAAATGGAAGAAACTTCAAAATTCTACAGCAGCAAAAGCCAGAAAAGAAGCACAATCAAACAAAAAACCGCCGGAGTTTACGAAGATTGTTGAAGAGAAAAAAGGCATAGCACCGTTAAAGTGAGTTGCAGAACGAAGATTATTCTCAGATTAAGAAAAAGGATCCGGTGACGAACACTGAGAATAGATTTCTCTTAAACAGTTCCAGGAAGAAGATGAGAAGTCCGCCGAAGAGACGGTGCAGGTCGTCGGAACAGCCACCGCCGCCGCCGTCGTCGCCGCCGGTGGTGTTTTTAAAAAAGTTGATAGTAAAAACAGAGTAAACTCTTTGTTTAGAAGAAGGGGGCAATTTTGGGGGTTTTTAATAAGTGGAAATGAGAAACCACGTAGGTAGGTTGAGACAATTAAATAAGCCGTATGGCACGTGGCTTAGATCTGTTCATCCTAGTTGGATGCTGACGTGGATTTTCTTCCTCTAAGGCTTTTTTTTCTTTTCTTCCTCAGTTTTTACATTTAAGAATAGTTTGAGCTATTAATTAAAATATATACTATTTATGTTGAAATATCATTTTAGTCTCTATACTTTAGTATTTGTTTAATTTTAGTCCATATATTTTTAAATATTTAAGTTTAATTCATATAGGACTGTATTTTTAATAAATTTTAAATTTAGTCCCTCAATTTTTTTTTATAATTTGACTAAATAATAATAATAATTTTCATGCAAATAAATATAATATGTAAATATATTTTCGAAATCTAAAGTGAAAATTCTAATAAATAATTAAAAAAATTGATAAAATCTACAATAAACAAGCAATAAGGACTAAAGTTAAGATTTTTTAGAAGTATAGTGACTAAAATTAGACGTTTAAAAGTATAAGGATTAAATTAAACAAACATCAAGGTGCATGGATCAAAATTATAATTTAACCTATTAATTCAACTATATATAATTTTATTTTATTGAAATTAATGAGTTCTAATTTTTCTAACTAATTTGTTAAGCAAATTAATGTAAGAGCAATACTTGAATGCATTCCAAGATACAAACATTCCTATGTATCACATTTTCATCATACACGAACAAAAAAATAAAATATATTTAGAAAGAAGTAAAGTGAATTCGCCATATGACAAATAATGATTGGACAATATGATGAGATGCACAAAGATAAGTGCAGCCCAGATTGCACCTTCTTAATATAAATTGAACTGAATATAAAAATTATAATACTTATTTAAGTTTAGGGTCAATATGATGAAATCGGAAGTTTACAGTTTAAATTGACACAGTTTAACAGATTCGTGGTTAATTCGTTTGTCCTCGGTCTATATAAATATATGTCATCTTTTTAAGTTGTTCAATTTGTTTTTGTACATATAACAAGTCAAGTCAACCTCAATTCTTACTACATGAAGGGCAAATTGAAAAGGAGAATGTTCTTTTATTCAAGGAGTAATATTCAAAACCTAATTTTGTAAAATATTGGTGGGGGAACCTACATAGACTAGAATTTACAAATGACTCCAGTAGCTTTATTTCCCATCAAAACGATTTAATTAATAATACAAGGGATGTTTAAAGTAACATTTTTTAATCAATTTTTCAAAAGTTAGATAAATCATTTCCAATATCAAGAAAGTTGTTTGTTTCTTTGTTTATTTATTGAATTTTATTTGAACAAATTTTTGTTGATTTGATTTCTTTAATTAGTAAAATAAAGGAAGAGTCTCAAGCACGTGTGCAATGTTCAAGTTAACAGCTTTGGACTTAGTATTCTCTCAATAGCTTTTCTCATTTACTTCAAGTCTTTGGTTTAATGATTCGTAAGTCCTTCATAAATAAAAACATCAGGAAAAAAGTGGTTGCTGAAATCAACCGTGACAAACATAACCACTTTCGATGGATACAAAGTCCACTAGTTCAATCCAACAGTCTAACAGATCTAAGGTTACAAAAGTATTCGTCTATGACATTGCAACCAAATAATTAAGAAAAAGAGAGCAACTACGAGCAATGAAAGTGAAAGATTGGATATGAATAAAAGGATGCCACAAAATAAAAGATGATAATGCTAGTTGTTGCCCTTTCCTTACCTCTTTTATTCTTTCTATAATGTCCATAAACGTAGTGCTTCGTTTCAAATCAATTCTTCGCTTAAAATAAAGGAAGTGACTAAACAATCTAAATGAAAAGTAATCGAGTTGCATTAGATTAATAATTAGTAGTTGTTATAGTATTTATACAATTTGGTAGGAAGCACAAACATATATGCAGTCCAGGATGCACCTAAGTATTTTCTTATTAAAAATTATAGTTTCAAATCTATGTTAATAATTAGGTATAAATACTTTTATACTTTTGGTTTTGGCTTAATCTGGTCCTTATATTTTCAAAATGTTCATTTCGGTCCCTACACTTCCAATTTTAGTTTATTTTGGTCCTTATACTTTCAAAATATTCATTTTGGTCTTTGTACTTACAACTTTGGATCATTTTGATCCTTATATTTTTTAAAAAAGTGACCATATTGATCCCTTCATTTTCATTTTTAATGAATTAAAATGATCCATTTTTTAAAGTTCGAAGACTAAAATGAACCAAAGTTAAAAGTCTAAAGACTAAAATGAATATTTCTAAAGTATAGGAGTTAAACTGAACCAAAGTTAAAAATATAAATACTAAAATTAACATTTTGAAAGTATAAGAACTAAAATTAACCAAAGTTGAAAGTATAGATATCAAAATATACATTTTGAAAATATAGAAATCAAAATCAACTAAAACCATAAATACAAAGACGAAGCAATATTTAAATCTAATAATTACTTAAAATAAAGACTAAATAAATATATTTTAGTCTTTTTAAAAATATTAATATGAGAAGAGAACATGATTATTTCAATACAAAAGTTTTTTTTTTCTTGGAAAAAAACAATTTCCATATAAAAATTAGAGACTACAATTAAAAAGAAGGTTAAGATATCATTGGGTAGGTTTGTGGGCTTTTAAATTTTCACTTGTAAGTACCTAAACTTTCATAAAAGTAACAATTTAATTTTTGAGTTTTAATTGGTAACATTATAGTCTTTATATTTTTAATCTTTATATTTTTAAATTTGTAATAATTTAATCATTGAACTTTAATAAATAACAATTATGTCTATATACTATCAATTTACACGTTCATCCAAATTTCGTTCAATCAATATCGTTTAAAATTTATGATTTGAGTCAATTAAAATCCAAAATTTTCATAAGACAATCAATTTAGACCTTTCATTATGATTACCTTTAAAAATTATCTATGAATTGATTCTCAAACGTGTATAGATTTCTTCAAACGTCAGATTTACAAAACAGACAATTACAGGAAATTAATGAACAATTATCAAAAGAAATTCGGACTAAGTGTCTAAATTAATTAATTTGTGACGAAATTTTCTCAAACAAAAAGTAAATGAGAGTATAAATTGATACGCTTAAAAAAAAAAAAAATTCTAGATTTTAATGGTTTCATATTTGAAATTACAAAACCAAACTTGAGAGAGAGCAATAAATTAGAGAAAGTAGGTAATGAAGGTTAGTTGGGGGAATTAAAAGAGGAGTAATAGAGAAGGGTTGCAGCTGCAAATACTGAAAACTGATCGTCATTTATGGTAGAATTTTGCTTTGAAATTGAAGCTTTATTTATTTATTTTTTAAAAAAAGTATTTTTCTTACATTTCATTAAAACACAAAGGGCCCACTTTTCCCCCTTGATTCCCTTTCCAATTTAATGCAAAGCTCCCACTTTTTCATGGAATTCGCCTCCATTATCCCTACCTTTTACAAAATATGATTCACATAATCTCACACATATTCAGGGGTATTTGGCTATCAACATGAGATGAATTACGTTGGTATAATATATCAATTCATTATTTGGCCCATCAACTTTAAATATTGATGAAATTGAATTGGTATATTATAGTAACGCACCCCAACTCTCCATTCTTCCAATGTTTTCAATGGATTCACTCATCGACCCCACCATCGATGACTACCATTGCCACACTCCGAGAACCAACTTTGACGACTACTTTCATATGGCCAACCCCAACGACCAACTCCGGACTCTGGCAACCACCTCCCATAAAAAACCTCTGACAACCACCTTAGCGTGACAACTCCAACGACCAATTATGGGCTCCGATAACAACCTCCAAAACACAAACTTTGACGAAAATCATATTTGATGATTAACTTCAACGATCACTTTCACATGCCCAACTTTAGGCTCTAGCAACCACCTTCGACAAATTCTGACAACTACCTCCGATGACAAATTCCAACGACCACTACCTCTGATGACCACCCTAGCATGATCAACTTTGACGACCAATTCTGGACTCCGATAACCACCTCTAACAAAAAGTTAAACCATGATTATATTTATGTATATATATATATATATATACCATATTATATTTTTGCTTAATTAAATTCATATATCAAATGAGTGTTAAGAATTTGGAAAAGTATGTATATAGTCGAATGGTGGAACAAAAAGTTAAGCAAAAACATACAAAAATAACAAATAACACAAAAGAAACCCATAAAATGGAGATTTTTTAAAAAACAATTTATAGCAAAATTAATGAAAAATAGAGATATGTTCTCTGATGATTCTCCAAATTTGGAGGATATAAATGTAAAGTAATTGAAGAAATGTGGTGGCATTCCATTGGCTGCTAAGATAATGGAAAATATTCAATTAAAAAAAACTTTCATGACAGAGCAACAACATGAAGAAGAAAAGAAGAATATGGGGATGAAATTTGTGGAGATAAATTAGGAATCGAAAGTCTTGATCTCTCTTTTGTTTCCCATTTTATTTATCCATATTTTTGCAAGAAAATACAGTGGACTAATTGTTCTTCATTACCAAAAAAAATAAAAAAAGAAATACAAACTTTAAAAAAATAAAAGAAAAAATGCAATCCATATTTTATTCAAATAAATTATTTAAAATTATTGAACATAAACGTTTAAAACAAAAATAGTCATCATAAAAACATATTATTTAGAATTTAAAAAACTGCACCGATACCATTGACATATGAACTAACTTTGCACTCCAAACACAAATATATGAACTCCCTAAATATATGATTCCATATATATATAAACTTTAGATATCATATCTCAACTTAGCACCCCAAACAACTCATTAGTATTTATGATTTCAATTTTAGTTCCAATTTCATTCTCATCATTTTGAAAATGTTGACGTTGTTATTATCATGTATATATGTAGTTGTAGTAATGAGTTGATGTTTCTATTTGATAAATTAGGTTAGTTGTTGTTAGTTTGGATATATCTTAACGGTTAAACTATTGTTGGGTCGAAAGTTTGAATCTTCCCTTTTACAATTGTAATAGTATATTATTTTTAAAATTATGTTAGTTTGTCAAATTAGGGTTTACGGTAGTTTAAAAAAAATAAAATAGGTGGGTTTCAAGTTGTCGGGTTGGTAAAAATAATTTAATGATGATTTGTTTTTAAGGTTAACAAATGTATAAAAACTAAACGGTAACTTTTAGAAGGTGTTTGAAGCACTGAGTTGAGTAATAAAATTTGAAGCTAACATGTTAGAGTTGGAAAGTTTGTGTATTGGAGTGTATAGTTGTAAGATGGAGTTCGATAAATGTGCAAAGTAGAGAAAGAGTGGAAGATAAAGTTTTCCGATAAATATACAAACTTTAGTAGTGTTTACTATTAAAGTTGAGTTATAACACCAATTTATGAAGTTGGTGGACCAAACACCCGAAAGGATTATTTTGGACAATGAGCTATTTAAGGGGTTGTTTGTGCATTGAGTTTCTTAGTCTCGAGTTAGTTTGTAGAGTTTTATTTAAATTTGTTTTTAGATGTGAAATTTTTTCATCTAAATTTATTAGGTTTGTGTTTGGGAAACATAGTTTAATCCATAGTTGTTAAATATGAGTTAACGTTGGTTTTCTCCCTCTACATTTTTGTTGTGCTATAGAATTAGTGCTATATTGCATTGATTTTTTTTTAAAAAAATCAATTATATAAATTCATTCACGTGAATCTTAAAATTTAGAGATTAAGTTTTATTATTTTATGAATGAGAAAATTTTCACAAATAGAAAAAATGTCAAACAATTTATAGAAATAACAAAAAAAAAAAAAAAAAGAACTGGTAGACACTGATAGCAGTGATAGACTTCTATCAAAAGTCTATTAGTGACAAACTTCTATCATTTTTTATTATTGATAGATACCGGTATACTTCTATCAGTCTCTATCAGTCTTCATCAAAGAATATTAACATTTTATTATTTTGTGTAAATAGTTTTTCTTATTTTTCTATTTTTAAAAATCCTCCGCATGAATATTTTACAATTTCGTGTAAGTACTAATTTTTAGTTAATAATATGTTGAGTTTATTGATGTATATTTGTTCCACTCAATCCTAAAATTGAGAAATAAGACTAGGTTGGATAACAATTTCACTTTTAGATTTTAGTTTTTTAAATATATTATTGTTTCTTTCTAATTCTTCTGCCATTTTGGCAGCTATTTCGTTTTTTGTTTTTCGTTTTTAAAATTAAATTTATTTTTTTCTCAATTTCTTACAATAATTTGCATCTTTTTAAGTACAACGATTGAGTTCTTAGCCAAATTTCAAAACCAAAAACAAGTTTTAAAAAACTACTTTTTTTAGTTTAAAAAATTGGGTTGGTTTTTTAAACCATTGGTAAAATGAAGATAACAAAGGAAGAAATTTGAAGGTCGAAGTAATGTTTATTATGAGTTTCATCTATCTTTTTTTTAAAAAAAAAAAAAAAAAAACACTTGAGCGTCTAGTCAATTTTTTTTTTTAAAAAAAAAAAGCATTTAAAAACTATGACTTTGTTTGGTAACTATGTCATTTTTTTTTATTATTGATATTTGAAAATTAAGTTTATTTTCTCTCAATTTCTTATAATGATTTGCATCTTTCTTAAATACTAATAGTTGAATTCTTAGCCAAATTCTAAAAATAAAAACTACTTTTTAAAAACTATTTTTTTTTAGTTTTCAAATTTTGTCTTTTCTTTTTAAAACATTGAAAAATATATAACAAATCAAGAAATTTAGAAAAGGAATAAATGTTTATAGCCTTAATTTTCGAAAATAAAAAACAAAATACCCAATGGTTACCAAGCAATGCTTACTTTTTTTAAAATTATTTTAAAAACTTAGCTCGACTTTTGAAAACATGAGTAGAAAAGGGATAACAAAACATAAAACCTTAAAACTGATATTAGAGATCGAATTCTCTCGCTCCACATATTGCAAAAAAAAAGAAAAAAGAAAAAAGAAAAAAAAAGAAAAAAAAAAGTATGATACTAGAAAGACTTTTTTTTTTCTTTTTCAATTTATTTTCAAATGAGATTATCACTCTTGATAAGGTTTAATTCTAAAAACATCATGTATTTATTATTGGCAGGCCAATTTTGAAAATTTTTATATTTTCTTCACAAAACAATGCCATATTATTGATAAAAATCACAAAGTCAATCAAAGAGATATTTTTGAAAAATGATCATTCAAATGGAATCAACTTTCACTACACATTTTGATGATGACCATTGGCATTGATTATTAGTAGAAGATGTTTGAAAATTAACAAAATCAATTATGGTGATTAATGCACTTGTCACAAATTTTGAATTAAATCCCAAGAATGGCTTTAAGGAGCCATCTTTTCAATGTACAAAACCTAGAATAATGATCTTTAAAGGGACATTTAATGACATTTGTAGCAATTATTTGAATTTCAAAAATATTCTATCTAAATAAATGAACAAATAACAATGAATTAAAGAAATTTCTAAAAACAGAACTAATGATGTAATTGGGTACGGCCAAATAGGAAAAAAAAAAAGGTGCAATTGGGCATTTGAGTATAAGATAGGCTCTAGCAATAGTTAATGAATTATCAATAATTTGATAATAAAAACGCATAGCTCAAATAGCCAATAAATTAATAATCTTCCTACATATATATATATTGAAAAAATAACTTTGATTCCTATATTTATAGATGTATATTGAATGAAGTAATTTTCATAACTATAAATTTCTGTAAGTTGAGAAGTTAACAAATCTCTATACTCACATATTAAAAATAAAATTGATTCTTTTACGTGACAAAACGATCTAATTCATAAATCAAACATAGAAAAATAATCAACTTGTAATGATAATGACAATTTATTTTTCCATGGTTCAATTGGTTAAGAAATATATTCTTGGTAACAAGAACTTATCGAAAGTTCTCACAACCAGTTAAAATTTATAGAATAACCAATCTAGAATTGTCAAAACGTAGTAGTATTAACAATAAAACTTGAATTATAGGGAAGCTCGAGGTAGCTTTTATAGAACAAATTCTCTAATTAAAGCAATAAATGGGGAGGGGGTAGGTGCTGAGAGAGAAAATAAAGTGTGACAAGTAAAATGCATAAAAATAAGGGATAGTGGGTGAAATGCAAATCTATTTGGATAGTCTAGTTTGCTAGCAGGGGCAATTCAATTCAACTCGATCATTGAATTCCAAATTAACATTCGATTATACAAGCACATAATTGACTTACTCAATCTAATCAACGCATTTGGAAAGTCACTTTGTTGGAAGATCGAGCAACCACCCTAATTAAACTAAATGTTATTCTATTAGGCACACTATCTTTCCATACAATTTTAACATTTGCATAACGATTTAGGGCCACTGAGATGACTAATTACTTAGATAGTGTAAGTTCATTAACCAGTTTCTTTTTTATCTTAAATTAAGCATGCACATACGAATCGTGGTACTATATTTCATGCATTTAAGGATTCAATTTTTGCTCATGGACGATTAAAAACACGACGAATCATGAAGATTACACTCATGTTTTAATCTATAACTATTAGACATGCATCAGTGACTATAACGTAAATCCATTTACAAATACAAGCTAAACGATGAAAATAAAGACAAAAAATGCAAGAAATCATATGTATTTCATTAAAAACTAGTCCTCACAACATTAAATTTCCTACTTCTAAGCCAGAAAACTAACCTCAACGAATTGCCAGGACTATATGGCCGAGATCAATCATCACCCAAAAGTATTTACATTCCAAAAATGAAATCTAAAACTAAAAATACAGAAGAAAATGTAGGAAAATACTGAGAATTGGCTCTACTTGGGGTGGAATCCCTTTCTCCAAACCCTATAAATTAAATGAACAATATATAAGAAATTGGAGATGTAGAAAATAAAAAGGTATTTAAGTGGGTTTTTATTGGATTTTTTGGTGAAATTAAAGTCCAATAGCATTCTGGTAATTATGGGCAAATGACATTTTTGTAAATATATCTATATTTAACCTTTAGGGCTGGTTTTTGTGAATTTTTATGAAGCAACCGCCTGGGTGGCAAGAAGACGCACAGTCGGCTTTCGTGGAAGACAAAACGAGAGAGGCAGCCGTCTGAGTAGAGAAGCCACAGCCGTCTGTGAGAAGAGAAACACGAAAACGCAGCAGCCATCTGGGTTGGAAGATAGAGTGCAGCCGTCGGTAAGCGTGGGTGACGGGTAGGAGTTCACCGATCTGAGCAAGCGGTGGGTTCCAGTTCGTTCGACGTGTGGTTCGCCGTTCAGTAAGCGTCATCTTCGTTCAGCGCTGTTTTCGTCCTATCGTGGGTCTGTCGGTGAGCGTGGTTTTCATCAGAGGTGGGTGTCCTGGTTCCTGTCGGCTCACCGGCTATCAGTGACAGAGGGGCACGTGCGGGTCTATGCGTGGTTCGCCGGTCAGAGGTGGTAGTGCACGGTTTTGGGCTGTTTGTTTTGCAGCAAGTTGTTCTCAGTTTTAGAGGCAATGTTGTGTACGGATCTTTCGATATCAATGGATATTGAAATTACAGATTGGTGATCATTGTTGATTATCTGTAATTGTAAATTCCTTATTGCTCATAATAAAATAATTCAAACTAGTTCTCAAAGTGGATGTCACTATATATCTTGGTGTTCGTTCTTTACTTTTTATTTATTTATTCTGCTGATTGTTTGCGTTCTGTTTGACCATCTAAGTTAGGTTAAAAAAGTTTCACAAGAGGTATCACAGCTCCAGATCGTGTGTGGTAGTGTGCTGGCATATTCTTTGTTTAGGTTGGGTTAATTTGATAGATGGCTTTGATGGTTAAATTTGATGGGTAAGGTGATTTCGGATTATGGAGAAAAAAATTAGAGTTATTCTGGTACAACAAATGATACCCAAAATCTTAGACAAAAATGACCTTCCACCAACAACTACAGAAGCTGAAAAGGATATGGATGAGATGGCCTATTAATGATAATTCTGTATGTATTAGAGTGCTTAGGTTAGTAGATGAGGCCACTACTACAGCGGAGTTGTGGAAGAAATTAAAAAGTCTTTATTTAACTAAGTCCTTGCCAAATAAATTATATCTAAAAGAGAAATTCTTTGGATATAAGATGAACTCTAATAAAGGTTTAGAAGAGAACCTAGATGAATTCCAGAAGATTATAGTTGATCTCAATAACATCAGTGAGAAGATGTCGAATGAAAATCAAGTAGTTATTCTTTTGAATTCTTTGCCTGAATCGTATTGAGAATTTAAGGCAGCTATTAAATATGGACGGGATTCATTATCCATGGATATAGTGTTGGATGCTTTGAGAACGAGAAACCTCGAGATTAAAAAGGAACGCAAGGATGGAGAGTTACTCATAGTCAGAGGCAGAAGTGAGAAAAAGAACGGAAAAGGAAAAGAGTCGAGATCCAGGTCAAAATCAAAGGAGAAAACCAAAAAGTGTTTCCTATGTCATAAAGAATGACACTTTAGGAAAAATTTCCCTTTGAATAAGAGCAAGGAAGCATCAAGTAGCAAACATGCAGGGGATTCTAATGCAGCAAATGTTACTGATAGGTATGATTCAGCAGAGGTCTTGATGGTGTCCAACAGAGACATTCAGAATGCTTGGATCATGGATTCAGGGTGGACATTTCACATGACTCCTAATCGGGATTTCTTGATTGACTTTCAGGAAAATGATGGGTGATCAGTTTTGCTTGGTGATAATGCTGCTTGTGATAAAAGGAATTGGGTTAGTTCGAATTGCAACACATGATGGTATGATCAGAATTCTTACAAATATAAGGTATGTTCCAGAACTCAAACGAAATCTAATTTCTCTAGGCGAATTAGATAGAGCAGGTTATGCCTATAAATCTGATAATGGAGTTCTAAAGGTTATCAAGGGTTCTTTGATTAAGCTGAAGGGGACCTTGAGGAATGGTCTTTATGTATTGGAGGATACTGCAGTTTCAGGTAATGCTGCTGTTGCATCTGGGAAAGAAACATATAAGTCTATGTTATGGCATAACAGACTAGCTCATGCGAGTGAAAGAGGTCTTCAAGCTCTTTCACAACAAGGTTTGCTTAGAGGAGTTAAATACATTGAATTCCCATTTTTTGAATGCTGCATAATGGGAAAGTCTACTAGAGTGAAGTTTGGGAAAGAGAAGCATTCTACCAAAGGAATTTTGGATTATGTTCATTTAGATTTGTGGGGTTCTACAGAGGTACGTACCTTCTATAGAAAGTTCGAGATACTTTATGTCGATCATTGATGACTTTTCAATGAAGGTGTGGATGTATCAACTGAAACAGAAGGATGAAGCTTTTGGGAAATTTCTTGAATGAAAAAAGCAGGTTGAGAACCAGACAGGCAGGAAGGTAAAGTATCTGAGGACAGACAATGGTTTAGAATTTATGAATCACAAATTTGATAAATTTTGCAAATCTGGGGGAATTACGAGGCATTTCACTGTTACGTACACTTCACAGCATAATGGTTTAGTTGAGAGGTTCAATAAAATAATTATGGAGCATACAAGATGTCTCTTGACAAATGCTTCATTACCCTTGAAGTTTTGGGGGGAAGCTGCCTAAACATCCTGTTATCTTATTAATAGGAGTCCGTCTTCTGCTTTAGGCCTAAAGACTCCTCAGGAGATATGGACAGGAAAAGTTCCAAGCTTGGATCATCTCAGAGTGTTTGGATGTTCAACTTATGCTTATGTTAAGAAAGAGAAGCTGAATAAGAGGGAACTGAAATATATGTTTATTGGCTATCCTTAGGGTGTTAAAGGATATAAACTTTGGTACTTGAAAGAGGGCAGAAATAAATGTATTATCAGCAGAGATGTGACCTTTAATGAAACAGAGATGTCATTTCGTGTCAAAGAGCAGCAGAAACAGCAGACAGTTGATCAGGTTGAGGCAGAGGTTAGAATTGATTCTAAAGCACGACCATCAGTTAGTTCAGGTGGTTCCAGTGATCAGTCATCCAGTTCTGATGGTAGACAACCTCAACTGCGGAGGACTCTGATTGATGAGGGAGCTTTCAGTGAAGAAAGTTCAAGTAGCAGTGACCTATATAACTATCAGCTTACACGTGACAGGCCTCTGCAGGTGAGGCAGGCTCCTACGAGGTATGGTTATGCTGATTTAGTTGCTTATGCTCTTACTTGTGCAGCTGACAGTATTGAAGTAGAGCCTCTTACTTTTGAGAAGGCTATTGTATCTGATTCGAAGGAATAATGGAAGGATGTTGTGGGAGCAGAGTTATTCTCTTTGCAGAAGAATCAGACATGGTCATTGGTTCCAAGGCCTTCTAATCAGAAACTCATTCAGTCAAAGTGGATTTATAAAATCAAGCCAGGTACAGAAGGTGATAGCAAGCCTAGGTATAAGGCTAGACTAGTAGCCAAGGGGCTATACTCAAAAGGAGGGAGTTGACTTTCATGAGATTTTCTCTTCGGTGGTGAGGCATTCGTCCATTCGATTAATTTTATCTATTGCTGTTCACTTTGATATGTTTATTGAACAGATGGACGTCACCACAACTTTTCTTCATGGTGAATTGGAGGAAGTGATCTACATGGCTCAACCTAAGGGCTATGAAGTGAAAGGAAAGGAAGACATGGTTTGTCGTCTTCACAAGTCCATCTATGGACTGAAGTAATCGTCAAGACAGTGGTATATCAGGTTTGACACCTTTATTTTGAAGTAAAGGTTTCACAGGAGCTCATATGATGTCTGCATGTACTAGAAACTATCTCAAAAGGTATATATATTTATCTACTTCTGTATGTAGATGATATGATCTTGGTGTCTAAGGATTATTCTGAAATCTGTGATCTCAAGAAACGATTGAGTAGTAAATTTGAGATGAAAGATTTAAGTGAACTGAAAAGGATCCTAGGCATGGATGTGAAAAGAGATAGGGAGAAAGGTTTGTTAACCATTTCGCAGGAGAGTTATGTGCATAAACTACTTGAGAAGTATAATATGTCTGGTTGTAAGGCAGTTTCGACACCCTTAACATCTCATTTTAGGCTTTCTTCATCTCAGTGTCCTGTTACTGAACAAGAAAGGTTAGAGATGGCTAATATTCCCTATTGTAATGTTGTTGGAAGTATTATGTATTTGATGATTTGTACTAGGCCTGGCTTGGGATATGCTATAAGTATGATAAGTAGGTTTATGTCAAATCCTGGGAAGGAGCATTGGAATGCAGTTAAATGGGTGCTTTGATATTTGAAAGGTAGTGCCAGTGTATCATTGTGTTTTAGCAGGAATTGTAATAAATCGACACTATTGGAAGGCTTCACAGATGTAGATTACGCTGCAGACCTTAGCAAAAGAAGGTCTCTATCAGGTCACATTTTTCGTTTGTTTGGTAATGTGGTCAGTTTGAAGGTTTCTCTATAGTCAGCTTTGTCTACTACTGAGTCAGAGTATATTTCAGTGGGTGAAGCTGTGAAAGAGGCAGTGCGGTTGAAAAGGATAGTTGGTGAGTTGTTGTCGCAGGAGTTCATTCTTATCGTCCGTTGTGATAGCCAGAGTGCTATTCATCTTGCAAAGAATCCATCTCATCATGAATGGTCTAAGCATATCGATGTCAAATTTCATTTTATCAGAGAAGTTGTGGCCCAGAAAGATGTTGAACTGGTCAAGGTTCATGCAATTGAGAATTTATCAGATATGTTAACCAAAGTTCTTCTAGCCCATAGGTTTAAATACCTATTAGATGGGCTGAATA
The DNA here is from genome assembly GCF_009727055.1 of Benincasa hispida. Lineage (NCBI taxonomy): Eukaryota > Viridiplantae > Streptophyta > Magnoliopsida > Cucurbitales > Cucurbitaceae > Benincasa > Benincasa hispida. Next base: position 19,782,727 of record NC_052355.1, on the reverse strand, counting down.
TTAAATCTGAATGATAGGAAGATTGAAGAATCAACTTGGCACTTAAATATTCTTTTTATGAAGGAGATTTATAGAAAATAACAAGGTATTTAAGTGGGTTTTTATTGGGTTTTTTTGTGAAATTAAAGCCTAATGACATTCTGGTAATTATGGGTAAATGGAATTTTTGTAAATATATCCATCTTTAACCTTTATGGCTGGTTTTTGTGACTCTTTGTGAAGCAGCCGCCTAGGTAGTAAGAAGACGTGCGGCCGGCTTTTGTGGAAGACAAAAACGAGAGGGGCAGCCATCTGAGTGGAGAAGCCGCAACCATCGTTTGGGTTGGAAGACAGAGTGCAGCCATCGGTGAGCGTGGGTGACGGGTAGAAGTTTACCGATCTGAGCAAGCGGTGGGTTCCGGTTCGTTCGGCGTGTAGTTCGCCGTTCAGTGAGCGTTGTCTTCGTTCGATGCTATTTTCATCCAACCGTGGGTCTGTCGATGGGCGTGGTTTTCATTAGAGGCGGGTGCCTTGGTTCTGGTGGGCTCACCGGCTATCAGTGACAGAGGGGCATGCACGGGTCTGCGCGTGGTTCGCCGGTCAGAGGTGGTAATGCACGTTTTGGGCTGTTTGTTTTACAGCGGGTTGTTCTCGGTTTCAGAGGTGACGTTGTGTGCGGATCTCTCGGTATCAGTAGATATTGAAATTACAGATTGGTGATCATTATTGATTATCTGTAATTGTAAATTTCTTATTACTCATAATAAAATAATTCAAGTTGGTTTTCAAAGTGGATGTAGACCAAACTAGTCGAACCACTATATATCTTGGTGTTCGTTCTTTACTGTTTTTGATTTATTCTACTGATTGTTTGTATTATGTTTGGCCATCTAAGTTAGGTTCAAAAACTCTCACAGGAAAGAACGTCGCGACGTTGTCCAATATTTTTCCAACATGTCGCAGCATTGTCCAACATTTCGCCATTGGTCTTTGTGATAGCATCGTGACGTTGTGATACTGCATTCCAGGGTTACACATGCAACTCTAGTCTTCAAGAAAGATTTCGTCATTTGTCAACATTTTTGTCCCGGAATGCTTCATTTGCCAACCTCTTGAGCTCGATACCCAACACAAAAGCTCATTTAAACATTGAATTCTTAAGAATTAGCTCGATTTAGATTGGGAAAGATAACCATTTTCAGGAACTAACCAATTCTTAACCAAAAGATTAAGGGTTCAAATTTTTATTCACATTTTTAAACCAACTTTGTAATTTTTAAAGTTTGGAGAAAAAATGGACACAAAACTCAAAGTTCAAAAACTAAATGTATAATTTAAATTTATAGCTCAATTAGTTAAGATACACATTATCAACCGAAAGATTAAGGAAAATTGTAATGATTAGCAATATATATAAAATAGTATTTTAAGATCAAGCAATAGTTTTCTAAAATTAAAATTACAACAAAAAATTTTAACACAATTTTTTTCTTTTATTATTTCTATTTACCTTCATTTATGTATTAGCGGGTTATGTAATTGATATGCCATGATTTTATGTACGTCATGACAAAAACAAATTCCTTTTGTTTCGTTTTGATATAGAGTTATATTCATTCTATTTATTTAATTTTGATAATTTGTATTAGGCCTTAGATTAGTTTTCTTATGTTTTAAAAAATTGTCTATTTTGATGGTATATACTTAGTTGCATTAATTGTGTCAATTAATGTATCAAATTTAAAGTATATAGGTTAATCTTGTTGGATTTTATGTCCTAAAACTCGTAGATAGTAAATGTTATTAATAGGCCATCATCAATAAAGAGTTATATATGTTAATTCAATAAATGTTATTGTTTGTATTGTTTGTTTATTTTGTATTAATAACCCTAAATCCAATAAACTAACATCTAAGACTGTCTTATGAATCTTGAACTATATGTGGAGACATACAGGGATCAATGTTCAAGATACAACCTTAAGGGTCTATGGTATAGGAATAAGGTTGGGCACCTTATCCTGGTAACACTATGGATACGACCCACTTTGTATTTGGTACAAACACAATGATCCATCCCATTTTTGTAGTTGACATGCGAGTGGGGGTATCCTATGCAATGAGCTTACATAAGACCGGACTGCGAAATAGTAACAACTAGATGTAACATCGTTAGCTAGTTAGGTTCCTATTTCAATAGGATGACCTAAGCAACTTAGTCTTAATCCCGAGTATATTATGAACCCCTATTCACGAGGGATTATTCTTTGATTTGTATGGATGAGGGGGCCAATTCACCGACCCAATATGCCTACCATTTTGGGGACAAGACCGAGTAGGGAGCTGAGAACATAGTAATACAAGATGGAATTCACTCCTTCCTGTCTTAGGAGTAAGTAGATGAGTATTCCTTTAAGTGGTGTCTCTGGGACTTGAACAAAAGGTCATACGCTTTCATTGGCCTGAGAAGGGTTTCTGTTTATTGATTAGACTATAAACAGGTTGTTCATTAGAGAAGTAGTTGTACTTAAGGAATCAAAAGTAATCCAAGGGTAAAATGGTATTTGATCCAGTTGGGGTTACGAACACTCGTGAATGACTAACTTGCTATTATTGGTCTATATTCGTGGACAGAAATATATCTATATGTAGTGAGAAAAGTACAACTGTGGGTCTTTAATAGAGTGCACCCACAGTTAACGAATATTGGTTAACTTGGTTAATGAGTTTAGCTAATTAATCTCATATTGTTGGAGTTTCTGATCTATAGGTTCATTAGGTCCCCATGTTAGCTCACTAGAGGATATCTAAGAATGATGATTTGAATTATTCAAATTAATTTGAGGAAACCATATATTAATGTGATTAATATATAATTGATTATGGATATGATCTACAATTCAAATTAAAGGTAATATTTGAATAGGATTCAATTAACTAATTCAAGTGAATTAGATTCACAAAGAATTAATTAATAGAGAGGTATTACACACGATGTTTATGTAATTAAATAAATATACATTAAATTAGATTTAATGTATAAAAAGTTTTTTAATTAATGTGCAAATTAAATTAAACAAGCTTTATTTAATTGTGTTAATTAATCAAATAAGTGTTAATTAATTAATTAATTATGAAAAATGAAAATAGGAAAAGGACTTAGCCCTTCTCTATATAAGGATATCCCTATGGCCCATTTGGGAGATATTGAGACATATACTGATAATACACAACACACAAGTGTTATTGTGTAAAATTTTCCCTAAGCCACAAAGAAAATCATCTCTACTCTCCAAAAGCATTTTCTCCTCTCCCTCTCCCAATATTTGGATACCACCTATCCTTCTATTGAATCCTAGAGAATAATGAGGTTACTCTCGTGGTAGTGTTCGAGAATGTTCAAGAAATCGTTCGTCAAGATTGTTAGAGGAGTTATTCGTTGGAATTTAAAGAGGATTGTTCGTGAAGCTTAGGAATCTATAAAGGTAAGAATGATTTTAATCTTTTTCCCTAAAGCATGCCATATTACATGTTTATATTCTGTTTTAGTATACTAAATTTGTTTATGTAAAAATCGTATTACGGGATGCAAGTTGTTCACAATGCTTCCATTGTAGGATTCGATCCCTTTAAATTTGCTATATTTTAAAATTTGGTTACAATTTTTATGGTATGTAAGTTACATTTAATTTTGTATATCAATTATATAATGTATATACTTTATATTCCATATATCCATTATACAAGATTTAGAGAGAAAGAAAAGTGTATCACCGATATTGTTGATTTATATCACATTTTGAAAGATGTGATGATTGTTAGCCTTATGTCATGCTTTTAAAACTAAGTGAAATGAATATTCTTGTTTAAACACAATGTTTTCTCTAATTAGACCCAAGTCTAAGTTTAATTAGGGTATTTCTCGGTGAGATTCGAGGTCAAACATGGGGACACACGACTAAAAAGTGATGAAATCAATTGTTTGATCTTGACGCAGTGAGTTGCTATTTAAGTATGTGATGAAAATAATAGTTACTATCTGACAGAATACTTATACTATTGGTGAAATGAATGATGATATGGATGTGATGGTAATTGCAAGTGATAAATGAAGCCATGTGAGTTGAGGATGAATAAAATATCAATGACTAGATAGAGTTGAGAGAGATCCACTAACATTTTCCTAAGCGATGCATATGTCATGTGTTAATGCGATAAACTCTTAAAGTAATAACTTCACCTTTCGGTGTTTTAAGCCACAGTGTCCTATCTCTAGGATGCATGCGATGAGTTCTGGTTGCGATAGGTTACCTTTATCTCTAAAGTTACTTATATCCTTGTTTAATGAGTTCCACAATCTCTTACTCCCTCAAGTAGCAATTTTTTTTTTTTTACTTAAATCAATATCTCGATTTGATCTTAGCAAACCTTTTCGCACGCGTTAAACAAGATAAACATCTACTTATGCACAATTTAGTTAAAATGTTAGTTTATCTTTCTCAACCCATGAGGAATTTAGTTACTCGTACTTGTGAATATAAATATGGATGGATAAAATATGGAAGTAATTACATTCATATTAAGACATGAAAGCGTGTTTAATATCTAAAAACGTAATACGAATGAGGATGACAAGAAAAATGTAAACAAAATTAAAATAAGAAGTGTCAAGTCGTTGGTCACAATCTCTTGCTCCTTTTGGCTCCGGTAGTAACTGCTTCACTTAGGTTGTAATGGTGTGAAGGTCGCTCTCCTTTTTTAGGGAAGAACTCTAAGCTCTCACTTAGAATCCTTCAAAGAAAAGCTCAAAGAAGTGGTGGTTATGGCGAAATTAGGGTGGAAGTTTGACAGAGTTTCGACCTTTTTCGATGGTGAAAATCTCTATATCTGGTCGTTTCTTTGAAGGGCTATTTATAGGCATAAAGAAAAAAGGTTCCTCACTTCTTTCCAATGATTATGCTAACATCTTGCATTAAATTTCATGCCTTGTTGTCGCTTGCTTCACGTTAGAGATCCATTGGCTCTGCTACGAACATCTCACCCCAACTACCAACTTGTTCTGTTGATTTGACTTCCACTACCCACGCGTTTGTCGTTTTCTATTTTTCGCATTTCATCTCATCACGTGGTGCTATGCATTTTAAAATTGGTCGTTGGGTAATTCTTTCTATGCGATCACAACTTACAGCTCATTTCTTTGGCCGACTTTTCTCCTCATTTCATCTGAATCTTATGTCCAAAAGTGAAAAATTTTACACTTTTCAAGGATTATTAGTCTCATACGCATATAATCGCAAGATATGATTATTTGCATGAATTCCTTATTAGGTTAATGCATTTTCCTCTGAAATTTTCTAATTGTTCTCAATAAAAAGGCAACATAACTTGTATTTCTACAAATTATCACACCAACAAATTTAAAACAATGTTTATCCTCAAACATATATTTAAAATCGTAGTATATTCCTCAACTCACTTCGACACATTAACTAGACCTCTCAAAGTGCTTCATAATTCAAGATTTATTCACTTTGTATCCTTCCTCAAGCTTTATTTTTTTCCTATGAAAATATTTCTAGATCTTAGACGTGACCGAAAGGATATGTAAGTACCCATTTCGAAAAAGATTGCGTCTTAATTTTATTTTACATAACATGTAAAGAATATATGTGACAGAAACAGAAAAGGAATGATCAATTAAGCATACATACATACATACATACATATATTAAGAATAAGAAAAGATTCGGAAAATGTACCCTTGAAGACTAGTCTCTTCACTATTTTCTTTCCAAAAACTTCGAACATGAACAATAAAAAACACAACAACGAGTGTTCAAAACCAATAGACACCGCACGTGGAAACCTCGGCATTCTCAAGGTAGAAAACCGTAGAAAGTTTGTGGACTTCTTTGAATAATTTGGAGAGGGAATGATTTTATTTCGAGAGAAAAAAACACTTTTCCAAAATCGTAGAGAGTTTATGAACTTCTTAATTTTATGTCCTAAAACTTGTAGATAGTAAATGTTATTAATCGGTAGTCATCAATAAAGAGTTATAGATGTTAATTCAATAAATGTTATTGTTTGTGTTGTTTGTCTATTTTGTATTAATAACCCTAAATCTATAAACTAACATCTAAGACTGCCTTATGAATTTTGAACTATATGTGGAGACATACAGGGATCAATATTCAATATACAACCTTAAGGGTCTATGGTATAGGGATAAGGCTGGGTACCTTATCCTAGTAACACTATGGATACGACCCACTTTGTATTTGGTACAAACACAATGATCCATCCTATTCATGTAGTTAACAAGCAAGTGGAGGTATCCTATGCAATGAGTTTGCATAAGACCGGACCGTGAAATAGTAACAACTAGATGTAACACCGTTAACTACTTAGGTTCCTATTTCAATAGGATGACCTAAGCAACTTAGTCTCAATCCTGAGTATATTATGAACTTCTGATCACGAAGAATTGTCCTTTGATTTGTATGGGTGAGGACAGCCAATTCACTAACTCAATATGCCTACCATTTTAGGGACAAGACCGAGTGTAGAACTGGAAACATAGTAATATAAGATGGAATTCACTCATTCCCATCTTAAGAGTAAGTAGATGAGTGTTCCCTTAAGTGGTGTCTCCCGGACTTGGACAAAGAATCCTAAGCTCTCATTGACCTGAGAGGGGTTTCCGATTATTGGTTGGACCATAAACAGGTTGTTCATTAGAGGAGCACTAGTACTTAAGGAATCAGAGGTAATCCAAGGGTAAAATGGTAATTTGACCTAGTTGGGGTTACGAACACTCGTGAAGGTCTAACTTGTTGTTATTGGTCTATATCCGTGGACACATAAATATATCTGTAGTGAGAAGAGTGCAACTGTAGATCTTTAGTGGAGTGTACCCACAGTTAACGAATATTGATTAACTTGGGTAATGAGTTTAGCCAATTAATCTCATATCATTGAAACTTCTGAACTACAAGTCCACCAAGTCCCTTTGTTAGCTCACTAGAGGATATTTAAGAGTGATGATTTGAATTGTTCAAATTAATTTAAGGAAATCATATATTAATGTGATTAATATATAACTGATTATGGATTTGGTTTATGATTCAAATTAAAAAGTAATATTTGAATAAGATTCAGTTAATTGATTCAAGTAAATTAGATTCACAAATAATTAATTAATAGAGAGGTATTGCACATATATATACAACATTTATGATAATTAAATAAATATACATTAAATTAGATTTAATATATAAATAGTTATTTAATTGATGTGCAAATTAAATTAAATAAGTTTTATTTAATTGTGCTAATTTATTAAATAAGTGTTAATTAATTAATTAATTATGGAAAATGGAAATAGGAAAAGGATTAGGAAAAGATTTGGTTCTTCTCTATATAAAGATCTTTCTATGGCCCCTTTGGGAGATACTGAGATAGAGACTAACAATATACAATACACAAGTGTTATTGTGCAAAATTTTCTCTAAGCCACAAAGAAAATCCTCTCTACTCTCCAAAAACCTTTTCTCCTCTCCCTCTCCCAATAGTTGGATACCACCTATCCTTCTATTGGAATCCTAGAAAACAACGAGGTTACTCTCATGGTAGTATTCGAGAATGTTCGAGAAATCATTTGTGATCAAGATCGTTGGAACTTAAAGAGAATTGTTCATGAAGTTTAGGAATCTATAAAGGTAAGAATGGTTTTAATCTTTTTCTCTAAAGCATGTTATATTACATGTTCATATTATGTTTTAGTATACTGAATTTGTTCATGTAAAAATCGAATTATGGGATGCAAGTCGTTCATAATGCTTCCACTGCAAGATTCAATCCCTTTAAATTTGCTATATTTTAAATTTTTATTACAATATTTATGGTATGTAAGTTATATTTAATTTGGTATATTAATTATATAATGCATATACTTCATATTCCTTATGTCCATTATACAAAATTTAGAGAGAAAGAAAAGTGCATCGCCGATATTGTTGATTTATATCGCATTTTGAAAGATGCGATGATTGTTAGTCTTATTTCGTGCTCTTAAATCTAAGTGAAATGAATTGTCTAGTTTAAACATAAATTTTCTCTAATTAGACCCAAGTATAAGTTTAATTAGGGTATTTCTCGGTGAGAACCGAGGTTGAACCCAAGGACACACGACTAAAAAGTAATGAAATTGATTATTTGATCTTGATGCAGTGAGTCGCTATTTAAGTATGCGATGAAAATAAAATTTACTATCTGACAAAATACTTATAATATTGGTGGAATGAATGATGATATGGATGTGATGGTAATTACAAGTGCTAAATGAAGCTGTGTGAGTTAAGGATAAATAAAATATCAATGACTAAATAGGGTTGAGAGATATCTAGAGATGTCCATAGGGTAGGGCGGGGTCGGGGATGTCATTCCTCATCCCTATTCCCGCTCCCCATTTCATTCCTCATCCCCGTAAAATTCCTCACGGAGATCGGGGCAGGGATTCCCTGTGGGAAGTTTTTCCCCGTTACCTTTTTTTTTTTTAAAAAAAAAAAAGTCAATTAATTTAAATCAAAGCAAATTGTAATTAAATAATTAACTTTGTCACTAAATTTGTTATTATGGTTAGTTTTACATGACAATTTGAATTTAAAGATAAATTACTCAAATTTTGGCCTAAAAAAGCTAATTAAATTTTTTTAGTAGAAACAAATAAATATAAATCAAAGTATTCACATATATAATCTAAATTTAAACATTCAATTTAAATATATTCATTATCTTTCACAATAAATAATCAAATTTGAAATTTAAATGTAATATTTATATAATAACAATAACAATAACATAACATTAAATAATTATACTAAATAAATATGTAGAAGCTAATCTGGGTGGGGACGGGGGTGAAGGCCGCCACCGTTTAGCTCACGGGAAATTTTTTTCCCCTTATTTCCCGCCTAATCGTGGAATCCCCGCCCTAAGGGCCCCGACCCTGTGGGAAAATTGGACATCTCTAAAGAGATCCACTAATATTTTCCTAAGCAATACATAAGTCATGCGTTCATGCGATAAACTCTTAGGGGCTATTTCGGGGCTGAGTTGAGATAGAATGTCTGGAGTTTATATGTCTGTGAAGTTCATATATCTGTGGACTTTATATGTCTGTGTTTGGGGTGCAAAGTTATTTAGTCTGAGTTCATATGTCTGTGTTTGGGGTGCACAGTTGAGTTCATATGGTTGGGTATCTTATGCTGTTTTTTGAACTCTAAATAATATGCTTTTATGATTATTATTTTTGTTTTGAAAGTTTTTTATTCAATGATTCTACCCACCTTTATTTAAATAGAATATGGATTGCAATTTTTCTTTCAATTTTTAGAACTTTTCTTTCTTTCTTTCTTTTTTGGGCAATGAACAACAATTAACCCATTACATTTTTTGTAGAAATATGGTTAAATAAAATGAGAAACTAAAGCGAAATCAAAACTTTTTAGCCGATTTTTCTTCATGAATTTCATTATCATCTTCTTCTTTTTCTTCTTCTTCCTATTGTTACTCTATATTTTTACTATGTCGTGTATTTTTTATAATTAAATCTTCCTCATCATCGTAACAGCTAATAAAATGTCACCACATTTATTCAACAGTTTCACATTCATTTTCTCTAAATTTGGAGGATCATTAGAGAACAAATATATATTTTTCACTAATTCTTGCTGGAAAATGTTCTTGGATGTTATATGTTACATAATTTGCAACTACATACATACTTTTTATCTAAGTATTCTTAATACTCATTTGATATGTGAATTCATTACATATAAATATTGCACCTTCATGTAGACAAAACAATAATTTTTAATATAATCAATTGTTGGGATTAGTGTCCTAATTCTCCTGGAGTCTCATAGTTTGTAAACAATATACACATTGTTATGAATAAAATAAGAATTATTCTATTTTGCATTTACTCATATCCAATAAACAAAGTTTTGTGGTTATTGTATGCAAACTTAAGCACGTACATGAGATATACAAGTGGATCATACCTTAAGTGATAACCTAAAAAGGTCTATAGTATAAGGATTAAGGAGAGATACCTGATCCTTGTGACAATACGGATACGGCTCGTTTTGTAGAGGTTTAAAAGTGTTGTGAACTACTACAGATGGTAAATCCTGACCATTCATGTGGAGACATGTGAGCGGAGGTGTCCTATACAAAGAGTTTGTATAAGACCGGACCACAAGATGATTCGTCTCTTTATATAATGTCGTTGATACTTAAGACTTACATTTCACCTAAAGACCATAGGTGACATGACCTCAATCTTAAGTGTTTTGGGAACTCCTGCATTTGAGGGTGGTCCTTTGATTAGTATAGGTGAGAGTGGTCAGATTGCCAACTCAACATGCCTATCTTTTTGGGGATTTTTCTGATTTGGGAGCTGGAAACGCAGTTACACAAGATGGAATTCACTCCTTCCCCGACACAAGGGTAAGTAGATAGATTGCTCTCTTCAGGGCTGGTTCCGGGTCTTGAACATAATGGCCATAGCTTCTCTTTGGAAGAGATGACTCAGTCATAGTAGGACTATGACTTATGTTCATTAGAGAGATCAGTGGTACTTAAGGAGTTAGATGTAACTACAGGGGTATAATGGTAAATTGGCTCAGATGTACTTATAAGCGATCTATGAAGGGTTATCATACTGTTGATTTTTTTTATATGGACATAAAATATATCTATAGTAAAGAGAGTGCAGCTGTCGGTCTTTAGTGGAGTGTCCGACAATTAACAGATGGTGGATCTCGTGACTAAAAAGTTTAGTCAGTTATTCACGTACTGTTGGAGCTTCAAGCTACAGGTCCATAAGGTCCCCTTGGTAGCTCAATGGATTCAAGTTGAGAATAAGTTCTTGGTGTTGATTTGAAATGTTCAAATTGACAAGAGAAAATTCAATTATATATGATATAATTGGTGTGATGTATGAGATACATCAAATGGAGGATTAATGTAAATATGATTACATTAAGTACCATAAAATAGAAAAAGAACTATGGTTTATATGTTTCATGAGATGAAATATTAAAACTATAGGTTATAAATATAATATGGTAAGTTAGTTAACATATATATTTATAATAATATTAATTATTTTATAATTATCTTGTTTTCTCTAATAATCAATTGAGTGAGAGGTTATTGGTGGTTTTATGGTAACCTTGAGATAAAAGGAAAAATATTTTCCTAATTTTAGAAGAATTACTACTTTCGGAAAGAAACTCACGGAAGACTATCAAGTGAAATTATTTCACTAAACGATAGCTGATAGGGAGACTAAACGATCGTGAAGTGTTACTATACGATAGTTCACTCAGCTGGTCATAGCTAAATGATCGCAGGGCATTGTCTATACGATAGGCTGCCTTCTTTTATACGATTGAACATTCATCTATACGATAGATACTTTTCATCTCCCACTTGCTCAATCGTCTACACGATTATTGTTCCTCCAATCTCTTCCTCTAACCAAGATCATACAGAGCCCACACTTCTGGATTCTCACACCGAGAATACCAAGGTAACCATTGTGGTGGTGTCCTCACTCAACTCGATTGAGTTCGATGTTTTAGAGGTCGTTCGTTAGGTTCATGATCATTGAGATCGTTGGATTCATGTTTGTTGTTGATCGTGTTGTGTTGCGATCGTTGTCTTCGATCATTCGTGTATTGCTGTCTTTGACGCTTGGAGTGATCGAGGGAGTTTAAAGAATGAGTCTTCAAAAGTATGATACTTTATCCCTTGATTATATTAAAGCATGTTGTAATTTCGTATTGTGCATGACCTGTTAGTTTCCGTTTCTTGACTGTAATTGTTTATGTTCAATTTCGAATGGAATTTGGAACGATCACTCCACTGCTCATGGAAATCCTCATGTCTAATTTCCTTCAATTGGCCAAAAAGGTTGAGAACATGGTCATTGCACGTGAGATCATGGACTCGTTGTAAGAATTATTTGAATGTCAGTTCTTACCTTTCGAGCACAGAGGGATGGATGACAAAGACACCAGTAGTGTCAGTTCCCAAGTTAACCTCCAGGAAGAGAAAGCAATTGTTGCTGACTTTGTTAAAGTTCATCGACGAGAAGTGTTCTCTAAAATGGAACTTGGTGCTTATTTAGGTTATGATACTGATCCCACTACTCTCAAAATAGGAGGAAAGACAGTAAATTTATTGGTCTTAGAGACGTGTTTGGTAGAGAATGATGATTCTGCCTGGATCCTTGATTTGAGTTCTACTAACCACGTCAGTTCCTCTTATCAAGGATTTTATTCCTGGCAAATGTTTCCACAAGGAGAGATGACTCTTCGAGCTAGTACTGGTGAGGTTATTTCAACTGTTGCTATAGGCGGCTAAAGTTATTTTTGGACAAGAAACGTTATTATTACTGGATAATGTTTTTGTAGTACCTCATATCAAGAGGAACTTAATCTCGGTTTCTTGTCTCATTGAACAAGGTTGTATCATCTCATTTTCTGAGAGTAAAGTGTTTATTTTCAAGAATGGTATGGAGATTAGTTTTGGTTCAATGAAAAATAACTTGTATGTACTAAGGCCATTAGTCATAAAACCCTTGTTTAATACTGAAATGTTCAGTATGACGACAACTGCTAAAAGACCAAAGGTTTCTCCTAAGAAAAACGCCCATCTTTGGCATCTAAGGTTAGTTCACATCAACCTCAATAGGATGGAGTAGTTTGTGAAATGTGGTCTTCTAAAGAGTTTAGAAGAAAACTCCTTGCCGGTATGTAAATCATGCCTCGAAGGCAAGATGACCAAACGACCTTTTACTGAAAAAGGTTACAGAGCCAATGAAGCCTTAGAACTTGTACATTCAGATCTCTATGGTCCGTTGAGTGTTAGGGCTCGAGGTGGATATGAATATTTCATCTTTTTCATAGATGATTATTTAAGGTACGTGTATCTATACCTAATGCAACATAAGTCTGAAGCCTTTGAGAAGTTCAAGGAGTATAAGGCTGAAGTTGAAAACTTGTTAGGTAAGAAGATAACAACACTACGATCTGATCGCGATGGAAAGTATATGGACCTCTAATTCCAGAACTATATGATAGAACATGGAATTACGTTCTAACTCTGAACCTCAAGTACACCTCAACAGAATGGTGTATCAGAAAGGAGAAACAGAACCTTTTTGGACATGGTTCGGTCTATGATGAGTTATGTTCATCTTCCAAACTCGTTTTGGGGTTTTGTAGTGGAGACTGCATGTTATATAATGAACAACGTTCCCTCGAAAAGTATTTCTGAAACACCTTTTGAGTTGTGGAGAGGTTGTAAAAGTAGTTTACACCACTTTAGAATTTGGGGGTGTCTGACCTATGTGCTTTTGACTAACCCGAAGAAGTTGGAATCGCATTTGAAAGTTTGCCTCTTTGTAGGCTACCCCAGGGAGACGAGAGGTGGATACTTCTATGATTTGAGTGAGAACAAAATGTTTGTTTCTACAAATGCTATCTTCTTGGAAGAAGACCACATCAGGGATCATAAACCACGAAGTAAGCTTGTTTTACGTGAGACTTCTAATGAGACTGAGACTACTGAGGGTTCAACAAGAGTTATTGAACAGACTGACAGATCAACAAAAGTTATTAAGGTCGGTTCATCTAGTCAACCATCTCAAGAGTTGAGACTACCTCGAAGTAGTGGGAGGGTTATGAACCCACCGGAACGTTACAGGGGTTTAGATGAAGCCCAAAACATCATTTCTAATGATTGGGTCGAGGATCCATTGTCTTTTAAGCAAGCAATGGAGGATGTTGACAAAGATGAATGGATTAAGGCCATGAACTAGGAAATTGGGTCTATGTACTTCAATAAAGTCTGGGAACTTATGGATCAGCCTGAAGGTGTAAAACCTATAGAGTGTAAATGGAACTACAAGAGAAAACGAGGGGTAGATGGAAAGGTGCAAACCTTTAAGGCGAGACTCATGGCAAAGGGTTATACCCAGGTTGAGGGTGTGGACTATGAGGGAATTTTCTCACCTGTTGTCATGTTGAAGTCTATTAGGATACTTCTGTCCATAGACACATTTTACGATTATGAGATATGGCAAATGGTCGTCAAGATTTCCTTTCTTAATGGTAATCTTGAGGAGACCATTTACGTGGCTCAATAAGAGGGGTTCATTGTTCCAAATCAAGAACAAAGAGTTTGCAAGCTTAATAGGTCCATTTATGGGCTAAAACAAGTGTCTAAATCGTGGAACATTATATTTGACAGTGCGGTCAAATCGTTTGGCTTTGATCAGAACATTGATGAGTTTTGTGTTTATAAGAAGATCATCAACAGCTCAGTAGCTTTCTTACTATATGCGGATTGTAGATGATATCCTAATCATTGGAAATGATGCAAGGTTTTTTTTTACTGACATTAAAAAGTGGCTAGCTGCCCAATTCCAAATAAAATATTTGGGTGAGGCGCAGATCATTCGGGATCGTAAGAATAAGAGGTTAGCCTTATCTCAGGCATCGTACATCGATAATGTTGATCAGGTACATGATGCAGGATTCCAAGAGGGGTTTATTACCATTCAAGCATGGAATCGTTTTGTCTAAGGATCAATGTCCTAAGACACCTCAAGAGGTTGAGAAGATGAGACAGATTCCCTATGCTTCAGCTGTTGGAAGCTTAATGTATGCAATGTTGTGTACCAAATCGACATTTGCTATGCAATAGGGATTGTCAGTCATTATCAGTCCAATCCAGGATTAGATCACTGGACGATGGTCAAAACGATCCTCAAGTATCTTCGGAGAACGAGGGACTATATACTCGTGTGATTTGATCCTTACAGGATACGCAGACTCTGACTTTCAGACTGATAGAGATTCTCGTAAATCGACATCAGGGTCAGTGTTCACTCTGAATGGAGGGGTTGTAGTGTGGCAAAGCATCAAGCAAGGATGAATCGCGGACTCCACTATGGAAGCTAAATACGTAGCTGCTTGTAAAGCAGCTAAGGAGGCTGTTTGGCTGAGGAAATTCCTTACATATTTGAAAGTTGTTCCAAATATGAATTTATTGACCACTCTTTATTATGATAACAATGGGGCTGTGGCAAATTCGAAGGAACCTCGGAGTCATCGCAGAGGCAAGCATGTAGAACGAAAATATCATTTGATCCGAGAGATTTTGCATCACGGGGATGTGATAGTCACGAAGATCGTGTCAGAGCACAACATTGCCGATCCGTTTACAAAGACTCTCACGGCTAAAGTGTTCGAGGGTCATCTGTAGAGTCTGGGTCTATGGGACATGTGACATCTTGTCTAGGACAAGTGGGAGATGATACTAGGGCATAGAGTACACCCTAGTTAATTGTATATTGTATTTGTTTTTATCATGTATTGTACATTAGTCTTTCGAAGCATTAGGACAAGTGGGAGATTGTTGGGATTGATGTCCTAATTCTCCCGAAGTCTCGTAGTTTATAAACACTATACACATTGTTATGAATAAAATAAGAGTTGTTTTATTTTATATTTACTCATATCTAATAAACAAAGCTCCATGGTTATTGTATGTAAGCTTTAGCATATATATGAGATATACAAGTGGATCATGCCTTAAGTGATAACCTAAAAAGGTCTGTAGTATAAGGATTAAGGAGGTATACTTGATCCTGGTGACACTATGGATACGACCTGCTTTGTAGAGGTTTACAAGTGGTTTGAACTACTATAGAAGGTAGATCATGACTATTCATGTGGAGACACGCGAGCGGGGGTGTCTAATACAAAGACCGGACCACGAGATGATTTCTCTTTATATAATGCTGTTGATATTGAGACTTACATCTCACCTTAACGACCATAGTTGACATGATCCTAATCCTGAGTGTTTTGGGAACTTCTGCCTTTGAGGACGATCCTTTGATTAGTATGGGTGAGAGTGGCCAAATTGCCAACTCAACATGTTTACTTTTTTGGGGATTTTTCTGATTTGGGTGCTGGAAACTCAGTTACACAAGATGGAATTCACTCCTTTCCCGAATCAGGTGTAAGCAGATAGATTGCAACCTTAAGGGCTGGTTCTGGATCTTGAACATAGTGACCACAGATTCTCTCTGGAAGAGAGGACTCAGTCATAGTAGGACTATGACTTATGTTTATTAAAGGGATCAGAGCGAATGGGATTAGATACCCTAGTAGTCCTAGCCGTAAACGATAGATACTAGGCGGTGTGCGTATCGACCCGTGCAGTGTTGTAGCTAACGCGTTAAGTATCCCACCTAGGGAGGGCAGTTGGTCAGATCTAGTATGGATCGTACATGGACGGTAGTTGGAGTCGGCGGCTCTCTTAGGGTTCCCTCATTTGGGATCCCCCGAATTGGTTTGCCATTTCCATAAAGGATATAATTGACAACTCTAAGCTCTAGATTATCCCTTTCTTGCAATAGATCCTATGGGAAAAGTAAGGAGTTAGATGTAACTATAGGGGAATAACGGTAAATAGGCTCAGATGTACTTAAAAGCGATCTATGAAGGGTTATCGCACTGTTGATTGGTTGATATGGACACAAAATATATATGTAGTTAGGAGAGTGCAATTGTCGGTCTTTAGTGGAGTACCCGGTAGTTAACGGATTGTGGATCTCGTGACTAAAGAGTTTAGTCAATTATTCACGTATCGTTGGAGCTTCAAGCTACAGGTCCATAAGGTCCCCTTGGTAGCTCAATGGATTCAAGTTGAGAGTCAGTTCTTTGTGTTGATTTGAAATGTTTAAATTAACAAGAGGAAATTCAATTATATATGATATAATTGGTGTGATGTATTAGATATATTAGTTGGAGGAATTGATATAAGTATGATTTATTAAGTACCATAAAATAGAAAAAGAACTATGGTTTATATGTTTCATAAGATGAAATATTAAAACTATAGGTTATAAATATAATATGGTAAGTTAGTTATCATATATATTTATAATATGGTAAGTTAATTATCATATATATTTAGTTCTTGGAGTGTGACAGTTGCTTATGGGTGAAGCCATTGAAAACATGGGAAGAAGACAGAGTTGGTGTGAGTTAGTAAAAATACCAACTCAACTCCACCAACATTTAAAGTTAGTGGGCCAAACAATGAGTTGATATATCATACCAACTCAACTCAACTCATGTTGGTGAGTCAAACATCCCTTTAAAGTAATAACTTCACCTCTCGGTGTTTTAAGCTACAGTGCCCTATCTCTAAGATGCATGTGATGAGTTTTGGTTGCGATAGGTTACCTTTATCTCTAAAGTTACTTCTATCCTTGTTTAGCGAGTTTCACAATCTCTCACTCTCTCAAGTAGCAAATTGTTTCTGACTTAGATCAATCTCTCGATTTGATCTTAGCAAACCTTTTTGCACGCGTGATGACATGCAGAAATGCACATCGTCTTAGGCCTTTTATTTAGAATTATGAAGGCTATTAAGCAGAATATGCGGCAATTATGTTAGAAATTCATGAGAAAATGAGTTTGCGTCGTTCAACATTAAGAATCTCGGCTAACCCACTATTATGCGTTATTATGTGTTCAATTGTCTATCTTTGTAGTTAATGCAAAAAGCAGACGTAGATTGAAAGTCGGGCTATCGCATCGACGACCGCATGCGGAGAAATTCTCCATCGCAGAGGCGAACGCATACGTTCAACACGTGGGTGTTGTGGTAATCAACCGCATGCGTCTATCGCGTAGGAGTTGTGATCATCAAGCGATTGCGGTCATCGTGTAGAAGTTGCGGTAATCAAGCGAATGCGGTCATTACAAGATTGCGGCTACACGATGATAACCATAATAGAGGGATGAACGCAAGGTTGGTGGAATGAAAGCATCAACGCATATCTCGGGAAAATCAAAAGATGAATATTCTACCTTTCGACGAATCTTGTGTCCAGACCAAAGCGTTTTAGAAGAAAGCTTGAAGTTTCTTCATCTCCTTCATTCATTTCGAGTGACGACGAGCCTGCCACGAGTTTATATCTCAGAGTCAGCTCCGTCATTCTTCCACAGCACCACCGGCAGCCTTAACAAATCCACTGGAAGCAAGACATTGCTTCCAGCTGGTCTTTTTCCATTCTTTCTCTTCTTTTCTTCATATTGTATTGTATTACATTTGGCTTAAGAAATTAATTACATTTGTGATCAACATTCTATGTTTTTTGATTTCCATCGCATCTTCCTTTACTTAGTATCTTAACATTCATTTGCATCACTGAGTTGGGACTATTGAGTATCGCCATACTAATCATGCGACATATGAATATGAGAAGATGTAGCAAACCACCGGGAGGTGTGCGTTGTGTGAGGTGTTGTAGAAAACTTTTTGCTATAGTGTGAAGCTGTAGGAACGCTTACCTTAAGCAGACACAACGGCTTGTCTATGAGTAAAGTCGCAACAACTAATACCCGGGAGGTAATGTGGTTGGTCGCATTAAGTAGTGTAAGCAATTGTTCACTAGAGATAGGAATAATCTTATCGTCAAGCCAAGTTTATTGCGGTTACCTTGTCTTATGAGCGCATCATTCATCATTTAGGTATACTTGGAGAGTAGTCTAAAAACCAAATCTAAGTCTCAGGAGAGAGGATTGGATTGCATAAGCAAGAATGGAGAACTTAGGTATAAGCTTCGTTTGCTATTACACAGCGTATGCACCCTCGGAGAGGATATTGCATGCGTCCAAGAAGTAGGATACTGGTGGTATGCGGTCATCTTGTTATTGTGTGGAGCACATGAGCAGGAATTAGTGACTTAGGAATAAAGCCTCTCGACACTTCGCAATATTACATCGCATGCGTCCTAAAAATAGACTCAAGTGATGTGTGTAGCATGATCGCATAGCTTGCATTGGCTGAGGTTGCCTT